>NC_080573.1:5000-305666 GCF_029962835.1 Magnolia sinica | reverse complement strand
ATGTTGGAATGTATGGGGGTTGGGGAGTAAAGAGAAAAGATTTCAATTTCATGATATATCTGTAGGAGGGGCAAGCGATTGCCTTCTAGGAGATGAAACTTCAGGCTATTGAGAGGATGCTTACCGCGGTTTATGGGTAGAACGTTGCAACATTAAGGTTTGATTTTTGGGAGGAGCTGAACAGTGCTCGGGAAAGAAGTGAATAACCATGGTATGTGGGAGGTGATTTTATTGCAACTGAGGTGATTTTAATGCAACTAGGTTTACTTCTGAGAAGTCTAATTGGGGAAAAGTATAACCGGTAGTATGAGGGGTTTTTTAGACTAGGTAAACTCAGATGAACTTGTTGATCTTCTGATGGTAAAAGTGAAGCTTACTAGGTCAAATGGGCAAGAAAATGCCATTATGACCAAAATTGATAGATTTCTTGTCTCCACTTCATTGGTGGATTGTTTCCCTTTAGTCTCTTAATGAGGGAAGCCGAAACTAGTGTCAGATCCATGCCTGATATTGTTGGAGGTTGAGGAAGAAAACAAGGGCCCAAGACTGTTCAGATTTGAGCTTGTATGGTTAGAGGTGGAGGGTTTTTCTAATTTGGTTATAGAGTGGTGGAACTCTTTTATTGTGAAAGGTTACACAAGATTTATATTAAGTAAAAAATGAAGCTGCTAAAAGGGAAAATTCGGGCTTGGAAGTGGGATTTGTTGGGGAATAGAGAGTTGGAAACAGAAGAAATATTGTGTAAAATCCAAGAGCTGGATGTAATGGCAGAGGAGGGTGTTCTTTTAGAGGAAAGTGAGGAGCTTCGAAAAAAGCAAAGGTTCGACTATTTGAGCCGCATAAAGGAGTAAGAGATTAAGTGGAAGAAATGTTCCCGAGCCACGTGGCTTGAGGGGGACAAGAATACTAGGTTTTTTCGCAACATGGCTTGTGTGTGTGCAAGATGTAACAAGATCAATAGCATAATGGTCGATGGGGTTCGGGTGGATGAAAAGGACAAGGTGTGCAAAAAGGTGGTTGATTTTACAATGAATTGTTGTCTGATGAGGGATGGCTTAGACTAAAGTTAGACAATCTGTTTATCTCGTGCATCCCCAATGAAGGTTTGGTGGCGCTTGAGAAGCCATTCTTTGAGTCGGCAATCAATGTGACAGCAGATTTGTTGAGGAATAAAGCTTCGGGTCCAAACGGGTTCCCCTCGGTGCTCTTTCAGTTTTTTTGGGAAGTCATAAATAAGAGTGTTTTATTGTTTTTTGGGGAGTTTCATGAAAGGGGGCAGATCTCAATGGAGATGGGGGCTTCATTTACCGCCATAATTCTAAGGGTGTCAGGTGCTGAAAATTGGAAAGACTCCCGTCCCATTAGTTTGATTGGCAGTCCTTATAAGATTCTTGCTAAGGTTTTGGCTTCTACATTTTAAGCAATTCTTGACAGGGTTATTTCCAAGAATCAGGGAGCATTTATTTAAGGGCAGTAGATATTGGATAGGTTGAAGAGGTTAAGGCAGAACTTTCTGTGGCAGGGAGGGGAAGCGAAGAAAAAGTTTCATCTTTTATCCTGAGCAAAGGTTTGCAAGCCATTTGATAGGGGAGATGCGGGAATTAAGGATTTGGGGAAAAGGAATCAGGTTCTTCTAAGGAAATGGTTGTGGAGGTTTGAGTGGAGAAGATGCACTTTGGAAAGATGTGTGGCCAGGCGAGGTCCCTTTGAAAGATTTGTTTCTAAGGGTAGCTCAGTTGTGTCTGACTCTTAATATATTGGTTTTTTGCTGCTACTCTTTTTGTGGTGATTTTGTTGTATGGTCCCCACCATATGCCATTGACCCCTTGATGATGGGGTGGTGGAAGGATTCATGAGGTCGTTAAATCATCTCCAGCTTTGCCTCCTGGTGATTGTGCACTGGGATAAGCAGATTTGAAGGTGGGACAAGTCCGGAGGATTCCTAGTTCAGTCCTTTTATGATATGATTGATCCATGTGGGCATGGTAGCAGAGTGCAAACTCGACATGTTTGGACGTTCAGAGCTCTCTCGAAGGTTGCAATGTTCAGTTGGCTAGTCAGAAAGGAGAGGACGTTGACTGTGGATAATCTCCAGAAGTGCTCTATGATTATCCCGGACATCTGTCTTTTGTGTATGTCAAATGCAAAGTCAGTAAATCATCTTTTTATACATTGTAAATTTCTGAATCAGATATGGGTGGGCTTTCGTAGGAGTTTCCACGTCTTATGGACTATGCCAAAAACTGTTGGTGATCTTCTTTTGGCTTGGAATGGGGTGGGTCTTTGGAAGCAGGATAAGGTTTTGTGGAGGCCTGCTTGCAGGCTTTTGGGCCATATGGGCTGAAAGAAATGGAAGATGTTTTTGTAATGTCAGCAATAGTTTAGATATTGTTTGAGTAGGGCGATGGGATTAGTTGTAGTCTTGTAGAATGTGCTTCTTGTATAAATCGGTTGAGGGATTGTAGCTTTCCATTTTAGTTTTCATTCTCGCGCCATCTCAGTTCACTCCGTAATAAAATTGTTGTCATCTTTCCAAAAAAAAAAAAGAAAAAAAAGAAAAGAAAAAAAAAGAAAAGAAAAAGAAAAAGAAAAAGAAGCTAACTTGGGAATTGCCATCCTCCCAATTCTCATCAAGTAATCTTAACATATAAAATCTCTTGACCAAAATAATGGTAAGAACGTAAATTTTGAAGACTAATGTCAATAAAACAAAATAACCTTGTTTCTTCACTGCCCTTTTGTATTTGGAATATGGTCCTCCATCATTGTTAAATTCCAAGTAGCTTCGATCATGCCTGGTTCTATGATTGACCTGCTTTTCTCCTGGCTCGAAGTTTTGGAGATTGACTGTCCTAGCAATCTCTTGGGAAATCTGGAAAGAAAGGAACAATCAGACCTCCTGTAATCTCTGCCTCACATGTGAGAATCTAGGGGTTAATTATCTGGGATATCAAAGATTGGGCCTCTTCTCTCAACATCGATTTCAGTTCGGATTCCTCTTGCATCTAGATTAGTTCTTTTTTGCCCTCTCCAGGGCCTGCTGGGAGGGTCTGGCTGTTGGTCTATGTTGCTGTCCTCGCATCTGTTGTCTTCAAGATGTATAGCTTCTGTTTTCTTTCTTTTTGTTTTGAGTTGTTTAGCCTTTTTGGTTCCTTGTGTTGTTTCTGTTTTGCTTGGGTTGCCTTTGGCTCCCTTTATTATATTCAATCTTCAAAAAAAAAAAAAAAAACCTTTAGTACTTATCTTTTCAAGAAGGATGATCACTAGGGCTTACTTTACTTTTATCCAAAATAGGCGCATTTAAATCTTTGGAGCGTGTTTTTAGGTCATCCTTTTCTTGGAGCGTTGTCACCAAAGGGGAATATCACAATGTCATTCAGTTGGCTGCCACTGCCAGTAAATGACTGTCAAAGCCCAGTGTTTTAGAGATAAAATCTAGTGTTGCCAATTTGGAATATGTACTCCAATGCGGTTAGGGACACAAACGAGGTAGCCAATAATCCTTGGAAGGAGGGATGGCTAGAAGTTTTCTTGTTGTTGGCCCTGTCTTTGATCGTCTTTGATGTACTCCTTTCTTAAATAAAGCTTTTGTTACTTAGCTGACAAAAATTGTCACAGCGGGAGCTTAGGTGATTTTTTAAATTTTTTTTAATTTCAATTGCTGACTCTAGAGGTTTCCTAAATACATGCTATGAAGTTTCTCAGCAAATATATATATATGTGTGTGTATATATATATATATATATATATATATATATATATAAAAGAAATGCTCACACACAACTAGTTGGACCATTTAAATTGGTCCAACTTGCTATGCATTAAATGTCAAAGATTCCTCTTTTTATCCACATGTAATGCACCATATGTGAGGATACGTAACATTGAGTCTTTCATCAATATGATGGGAATTATGTGTTATAGATCCAACCCGTTCATTAAATAGGGCCCACTAATGAAATTTTATGTACTAAAAATTAGTAAATTGTTATCACCACTAGAGTCACATATGTAACTTGAATCTGGACTGTTGGAATAGATTTATAACAGTTCACTTTTCTTGTAGATGATATCATACTATTGATCACAAAAAATTAATATTTTTTCCTTCACATGCTTACAATGGACCCTACCTAATTAACGGACCGGATTTCTAAGAAATGTGGTGCATCACGCGAATATATCACTTGTGCACAACTTCTTTATTAATCCCATTTTCTTTATAAATATTCCTCCTTTTTCTCTTCATTTAATGAATAGTTAATGCTAGCAAACTTTTTCACATGAAAGTTATTTCAATTAACAAAATGGATTTGCTTGCTTAGGTGGGCACCACTATAACGTTAATATGAAATCCACCCAACTATTAGGTGAGTCACTTCATGTTAGACCAAGGTATCCCAAATCGGTTACGTTTCGGCCGTAACGGTTGATACGTAACGGTAACGGCATCAACCATTATGCGATTCGGCCCCAAAACGGGGCACCTTTGTTTTTTGGGTTCGTAACGGCCGTTATGGGATTGTAACAAACATTACGGTCCATAACCCTAAAGAAAAATGAAAAAAAAAAATGGTTAAAAAAAAAAAAAAAAAACATACCTTTTTTTTCTTTTCTTTTCTTCTTCTTCTTCCTCTTCTTCTTCTTCTCGCCCTTTTGCGGCCTGGGCCTCCTCCTCCTCCTCCTCCTCCTCTCTCTCTCTCTCTCTCTCTCTCCCTCTCTCCCCTTTTCGGTTTCCCTCTCTCCCTCTCTCTCTCTTCTTTTTCTTTTGAAATCGAAAGTGGATTGACTGGTGTACCACACACCAGTATAGCTGCTGTAGGTACGTGTCATGCTAAGACGAGCGCTGACACTCCTCGAGCTCCGAGTTGTACGAACAGTTTAAAAGAGATCAAAGTTACATGTATTTATTATATCTACACCATTCATCTATTTTTAAATATTATTTTAGAGCATTAGCCAAAAAATGAATCGTATCCAAAGATCCTCTGGACCACACCAAAAATAGCAGTGGAGATGATGATTTTCACCGTTAAAAAATTCGTAGGCCCACCGTAACGTTTATTTTCCATCCAATCTGTTCAAAAGGTCAAAAAGACCTTAATGAAGAGGAAAAACAAATTTCATATTGATCCAAAAGTTCTGTGATCCCAAAAAGGGTTTCAATGGTAGACGTTCAATCCCCCACTATTTTTTGCAGTAGGGTCCACTTGATAATTAGATCTGTATTATTTTTCGTGTCAAGCCTTAAGACGAGCTCGTCAAATGAATGGACGGTTTAGATATAACACATACCTCATGATCAGACCCACAGGACTTGCTTGCGTCAAATGAATGGACTGCATACGAGTTATGCAGTACGTCGCACAATTTAATAAAATGTACACGTGCCACATGGGCCCCACCATGATGTATGTATTTTATCCATGCCGTCCATCCATTTTGTCACATCATTTTAGGTTATGATTTAAAAAATTAGTAAGATCCAAATCTCAGGTGGACCACAACATAGGAAACAGTGGTTATAGAATGCTCACGATTAAAAATTTCTTAGGGTCCACTGTAATGTTTATTTTCCATCTAACCAGTTAATAGGGTCACACTGACGTGGATGAAGGGAAAACACATGTGTCAGCTTGATCTAAAACTTTTGTAGCCCCAATAAATTTTTAATGATAGTCGTTTAATTATTATTGTTTCTTATGGTGCGGTCCACCTGAGCTTTGGATTTGCCTCATTTTTGGGCTCATGCCCTAAAATTGTTTGGCAAAATAGATGGACAGTGTGGATATAACACATTCATCACGAAAGGGGTCCAAAAAACTTTGACACTCGTGTGCTACACTTCACAATCCAAGTCCTACCTAATTCGGGCCCTTAAAAATTGTACATGAGACATGTATTAACTTAAAATTTACCAATTAAATTATGGACTGTAATTGCTAACTCAAAATGCCAAAATCAAATTGTTTGAATAATTTTAATTGTTAATTTGTGGACACTTATTTTCTAAAATAGGGCCTTTTGATTTTTTTTGATTTTTATTTTTTCATGATTCACTATCCAATAAATGTCCACCAATTCACAAGTGGGATAATGTCAATAAATTGCATGAATTTGAGGCTGATTTGGGGCATGGATTGGTCCTCCAAGTCAGCCCTAAATTGGCAACACGATCTACCTGAATTTAATTTCATTTTTTAAAAGAACTATTGGGATAAATGATATCAAATTGTTAAGTATATAAATTAGATATTTAGAAAATTAAATATATGAATTTTGTAGTCAAATTCAGGTTATTTGGATCATAAATTCATCAGACAGTCCGATACAACTTCTCACCAAAGAGTGGACCGTTACACCACCATAAACATCTTCCAATTTATAAATGAATGCATATTTGGAATGCTTAGAATATTCCGGATTTAATCCATATTTTTTCATATTTTTTTGGTTAAAAATTTTTTTTGCACCGTTACGGGCCGTTGCGCTCCTGTATCGCCGTTACACCCCCGTATCCGTATCAGTATCGGAGGGCACCGTTACGCCAACCGATACCGATACGGGATACCTTGTGTTAGACCTAATGAAAAAATACCAGCCCCATCCCTGGTTCACGTGAACCACATAATTGAAAAAAGCGTAGATAGAAAGTTCTCCCTTCAAACTCTTTCCTTTGGTGTAGCCCACTAGAATCACTTATGGCGGGCATTTTTTTTTTTTTTGTTCAAGGCCTAATATTTGGTGTGGCAGCTAATGGTTGGATTGGATTTTATATTCTCATCATGATGGGCCCTATAAAAATCAAGGGTAGACATCTTTCTCAACTATTTCAATTGATATGGCCCACTTAAATCATAGATTAGCATGATTTTTTATTTTTATTTTTATTTTTATTTTTTGCTTCTGAGTCCAGTAAGGGATTATACATCTAATGATCAGAGTGGATCTCTGAACACATCACGGTGGGCCCCTTTAAAAAATGAAGGTGGGCGTATGCTCGAACTATTGTTCCTTCCGAGAAAACTGTTAAGTTTCCGTAATAAGAGGAAGCGGATTAAGTATTACCCCGAGTAACACCGTGGTGTTTCCCCGACCATGGGCTCACCATGATGTATGTGCTGTATATCTATGCTGTCCGTCGGTTTTTTAGGATCATTTTAGTATGAATTCCAAAAAATGAGGTAGATCCGAATCTCAAGTGGACCACACCATAGGAAACAGTGGACATTGAACGTCCACCATTAAAACATTCCTAGGGCGCACTATGATGTTTATTTTCCATCCAACCTGTCCATAATGTCACACAGACGTGGATGAAGGGAAAACACAAATATCATCTTGATCCAAAACTTCCATGGCCCCTAAGAAGTTTTCAATGGCAGGCATTGAATCCCCCCTGATTTCTATGTTGTGGTTCACTTGAGATTTGAATCTGCCTTATTTTTGAGTTCATCCCCTAAAATGATCTTGGAAAAATAGATGGACGGTGTGGATGTAACACACACACACACACACACACACACACACACACACACACATATATCATGTTAGGGCTTATATAGATGGATGGTGAGGCTTTCTTAGGCAACACACCTCAATTTCCAACCTCATAGGGATAGAGAGCATTAAATGAGGAGAGATAACATTAAGTAAAGAAGAAAGAAAGAATAAGAGACTTGTTTTCATGGATAATTAGAGAAACTGTGCACTTGCGGTGTATTCTTGTGATGCACCGTATAAGTAAAAAATCCAGTCCATTGATCAAGTGAGGTTCCTCGTATGCGTGTGAAGAACATGAAATATATATATATATATATATATATATATATATATATATATATATATATATATATATTTTAATGATTAATAGTAAGATATTTTTCTATAAGAAAACTAGGCTATTAGAAATCCATTTCAACTGTTTGATTTAACTCATGTGTGGTTCCAGTGATGAGGATCATTTACTAAGTTTTTGCCAATAAAATTTAATAAGTGGGCCCTATTTGATGAACAAGCTAGATCGATGATGCTTATTCCTATTGTACCGATATCAAATTTGATGTCACATAGCCTTTTACCAGAGGAATTATACATGATTAAAGAGAAATAATTTTGTTATTTAATACACAGCTAGTTGGACCAATTTGAATGGTCCAACCAGTTGTGTGTGAGCATCTCTCTCTCTCTCTCTCTCTCTCTCTCTCTCTCTCTCTCTATATATATATATATATATATATATATTATATGTATTGTTGCTGTTTGAACTTGATTTAAAAAAAAAAAAAAATCAAAATGCATTAGAAACTTGTATATTCTTTATTTTTGTTATTGTTGTTGTTGTCTAAATGAATTGCAAAGTGATTGGATTCTATCACTTAAGCTTGATATTCTGTCTCATTTCATAATATATGCCTTGCTCTTGTCGTCATCTGTCATACATGTTGACAGTTTAGATCTTTTGAGACAGGATCTTGTGGATATTGAGGTCTTCCTTGATGCGAAAAAGGTTATTGATGCTCTTCAAAACAAGGAAGTCGCTCCTGCTCTAGCTTGGTGTGCAGAGAACAAGTCAAGGTTGAGGAAATCCAAGGTATAGTATTTCATCCTCCCCCTAAAATTCATGTTCTCTTACAATTTTTTATTAGAAATGTAGCAATTGTTCAAGTGTTTTTTCTTTAATAGGTAAGCTGGGCTCGAACCTAAGACCTCAATAGTTCAAGAGTTTAGGGATATAACTTCAAGGGATAATGAATAAGTGTTTGCTTTCAGATTATTATCCTATTACTGTGCCAGGTTTTTGGTCTTCCATAGATTTCAGAATCTGGTAGCATCAATCTTTCCAACCCTAGTATGAAATGAAATTGGTTGTTTATCGAAATAATTCTGGTTAACATCAAAAGCTCACTGGGTAACAGGAAACTTCACTGTATTCTCTTAGTTTTTCTGGTCTCCTTGTACCACTCCAAACTAGGTTGCATTCAATCTATAAGCTCGCTGAAATAGAATGGGAAGTTGAGCAAACAAACCTGAACCACAGTGTGCAAAAGAAGGTCCAAGGAGTGGTCCACCTGACCTCACGCATGGTTAGATTTATTGCAGCAGATTATATATATATATATATATATATATATATATATAGAGAGAGAGAGAGAGAGAGAGAGAGAGAGAGAGAGAGAGAGGAACGCTCAGCTACGCACCGGTTTGCACGTCATTACGTGCGAACCTTGCTATCAACCGTTATATAAGGTCGATGGTTTGGATGAAAGCGCTCTTAGCGCGAGTTTGAAAGAGCGAGTTTCCTTCTCTCGCACGCCTCTTCACCATATTCTCTACCTCTCCGAAGAATGCGGTGGAATTCTTCTGCTGGGATGCCAGTTGGGTCCCACCAAGATGTTAATGATAAATCCACGCCGTCCATACATTTTTTAAAATAATTTTATGGTATGAACCCAAAACCCAAAACTGAGGTAGATCAAAATCTCAAGTGGGCCACATAGTGTTGATTGAACTCTCACCATTAAAAACTTCCTGGGGCTACCAAATTTTTGGATCAAGCTAATATTTATTTTTTTCCATCATCCAGGTCTGTATGACCTAATCTACAAGTTAGATGTCAAATAAATATCACGGTGGGCTCTAAAAAATATTTAACGATGAGAATCATTAACACCACTGCTTCATGTGGTGTGGTCCACTTGAGATTTGGATCTGCCTCAGTTTTGGGATAATGCCTTGGAATGATAAGAAAAAACGGATGGACGGGGTAGATTTCTCAAAAAAATCATGGTGGGCCCCACCTAGGTTTCAAGCATGCGAAAGGCTTTAGAAGGAAATCCGCGTTCGAAAAAACCGCGCTGCGGATTTCCTGTGAAAGCCTTTCGCGCACTGGAAACCTAAGTGGGACTCACTGTGATGTTTTTGAGAAATCCAATTCATCCATCCTTTTTATGAGATCATTTTATGACATACAAAAATGAGCCGAATCTAATACCCAAGTAAGCTGAAAACGTCAAGATTAAACTTACATAGTTGAAATATTCGTATGTCACAAAAGTTTTGAATCAAGATAATATTTGTGTTCTCAGCTAATCCTAGTAGAAATGATGTTATGAATGGTATAGATGGCATGTAAACATCCATGTCGACCCCAAGGAGGTTTCAACGGTAGGAATTTCCCTACCCCCTTTTCCTTCAGTACGGCTCGATTGAGTACTGTATCCTGCTCACTTTTGGTCTACCGTCCTAAAATGACCTCAAAAAACGGATGGACGGGATAGATTTCTCACAAACATCATGGTGGGCCCCACCTTGATTTCCAACGAACTTAGCAAGAATGGCTACTCCCCGCCACCATCCCCGTGGCTAGTGGTCGGTGCTCTGTGGGCCCCACCATGATGTATGTGCTTCATCTATTCCGTTCATCCATTTTTACCGATCATTTTAAGGCTTGATCTAAAAAATGATAGGAATATAAATCGCAGGTGGAACACACCACTGGAAAACAATAGTAATTGGATATCCACCATTAAAATCCTCCTAAGGCCCACTGTATTGTTTATTTGACATTCAATCTGTTGATTAGGTCATAAATACTAGATGAAGGGAAAAAAAAAACAATGATCATGTTGATCCAAAACTTTTATGGCTGCCAAAAAGTTTTGAATGGTCAATGTTCAGTCAACACTGTTTCCTGTAATGTGGCCCACTTGAAATTGGGATATACCTAAGTTTTGGTCTCATACCATAAAATGATTTATAAAAATAGATGGACGGAATGGATGAAACACATTCATCATGATGGGCCCACAGAGCACCGACCACCAGCCATTGGCTGGTGGCAGGGGAGTAGCCAGTCCGTTTCCGTCTCGAAGGCAATCGCGTGCGTTATCAAGGGATGCGAATTGGATACTAACAGGTTGAGTGGCGAGACTCGTTACTGGAGTGCCGTCACCAAGTTCTGTGGCCCGACCATGATGTATATGTTGTATCCCACCGTCCATGCATTTGGAGAGATCATTTTAGGATATGGCCCAAAGAACAAGGTAGATCGAAGGCTGGGGTAGACCCCACCACAGAAAACAGTTTAGAGAGTGATGCCCTCCGTTGAGACCTTCAAAAGGTCCACCATGATTTTTATTTGAGATCCAGTCTGTTCATGTGTTAACGCATGCATGAAAGAAGTGAACACACAAATATTTGCTAGATCGAAAACTTTTGTGGCCCTTCGAACTTTTAAATGGTGGGCGTTACTCTCCCCACTATTTTATGTGGTGGGGTCCTCTAGATCTTTAGATCTGATTCTTTCTTTGGATCATGCCTCAATATGATCTCTCCAAATGGATGGGCAGACATACATCATGGGTGTAGCCTACAGAACTTGGTGACGTCACTTCATTAGGGAGTCTCTCGCTACTCAACCTGTCAGTAGCTAAACCGCACACGTCGTCGGGGAGGTGAGGGACGCAGATTGCGTCCTACCTCCGCCCGTCTCTTGTAACAGGCGAGAGCTTTGAGTGGCCACCATGATATAGGGGTCTTATCCACACCGTCCATCCTTTTTTTCGTTAAGCTATTAGCCCAAAAATATGGCAGATCCAAGACAGATGTGGGGTACACAGTGGGGATTAACCGTTGAAAAATTCATGGGGCCAAAGAAGTTTTGGATGGAGCTGATATTTGTGTTTTCTCTTCATCCAAATCCATGTAACTTTATGAATAGGTTGGATGGCAAATATAAATCACGGTGGGCCCTAGAAAATTTTCAACAGTGAGAATTATTATCAGCGCCGTTTTTTCAAACGCGGATTTCCTTTGAAAGCCTTTCACGTGAAAACCTAGGTGGGGCTTGCCATTATATTTTTTGAGAAATCCACCCCATCCATCTGTTTTTTCTTATCATTCTTAGGCATTATCCCAAAACTGAGGCAGATCCAAATCTCAAGTGGACCACACCACATTAAGCAGCGGTGATAATGATTCTCATCGTTAAATATTTTTTAGAGCCCACCGTGATATTTATTTGACATCCAACCTGTAGATTAGGTCATACAGACCTGGATGATGGAAAAAAAATAAATATTAGCTTGATCAAAAAATTTGATAGCCCCAGGAAGTTTTTAATGGTGAGAGTTTAATCAACACCATGTAGCCCACTTGAGATTTTGATCTACCTCAGTTTTGGGTTCATACCATAAAATTATTTTTAAAAATGTATGGACGGCGTGGATTTATCATTAACATCTTGGTGGGACCCAACTGACATCCCAGCGGAAGAATTTCACGTGAAAAGGCTTCCGCCGCATTCTTCGGAGAGGTAGAGAATATGGTGAAGAGGCGTACGAGAGAAGGAAACTCGTTCTTTCAAACTCGCGCTAAGAGTGCTTTCATCCAGACCATCGGCCTTATCCGACGGTTGATAGCAAGGTTCGCATACATACACACACACATATATATATATATATATATATATATATATATATATATATATATATATATATATATATATATATATATATATATACATACATATATATATATATATATATACACACACACACACACACACACACACACACATATATAGGGAAAAGGTACTATGCGCTCGACCTCACGATAAGCTCCCGGGAGGTCGAGCTGTGTGGGCCCCACCGTGATGCGTGTCGACCATCAACACCGTGCATTTGATGGGTCCCCTTTAAATTATGGGATAGCCCAAAAATCAGCCGTATACGGAACTCAAGTGGGCCATACCATCTAAAATCATGTGAAGACACCGTTAAAACATATAAAAGCACTTGGTGGGGCCCACCTGAAATTTGCATGCATCTGAAACTTGGTCTGAACCCTCATCCAAGCGGGACACACATAATGGATGGGCTGGATTTGCAAACCACATCTTGGTGGGCGCAAAAAATGATTATGAATGTTTTAATGGTGCACGGCCCCTCTCCACTTCTGTATGTGGTGTGGCCCACACAAGTCACAGATTGACTTGATTTTTGAGACCTAGGCCCACGATGGAATGGTGCATCTGACTGATGGGGTAGATGTTTGAAACGCATCACGGTGGGGCCCACACAGCTCGACCTCATGGGACGGACTCGTGAGGTTGAGCGCATAGTACCTTTTCCCATATATATATATATATATATATATATATATATATATACTGTCCTAGTGGCATGCATATGTAGGACTCTATTTGGCATGTATACATGCATAACATTACTGCTTAATCAAGAGGTTAATTAGAATAAAAGTCTCTTTAAAAAGAGCATCTTTATTTATTTGCACTTTTAGGAAGTCCAAGAAATAGAAGCAGCTTTCAACAGGAAAATGTATGCATCATTATAACTAAGGATTCATATCCATAACATGAACTATATGAATATATGTTATTATTGAAAGAAAGTGCTAAGACTCTCTCTTTTTGGAGAAGTTTCATTTCTCCACACTTGCACAAGGAAGCCAATGCTGTGGTGGGTAGCCTGCAAAATTGGTTGTGGAGCTGACCCATCTTTGTGTGGAGTGCTTGCCCTTTCTTAAATTCACCTATTGAATACCATTGGGGGTGTGGGAAGGCCAAGGGAAAAAACTGGTCTCTTCTTGATAAAATGGTGGTAGCACACTGCCGTAGCCTCCGTAGCACGTTTCAGTAGCTAAATGCATTATTGTTGCAATGCATCAGGTTCAATTAGTATTAAGTGGATCCTTGCGGGATGGGTATCTGGTTTCTTCCAATCCCATGGTAATATTATTTGGAAGATGGTTCCTTGTGCAACATTGTGGGGGCTTTGGAAAGAGAAGCTGCAAGATTTTTTATGACAAGATGATGACGGTCGGGCAACCTTTAATGATCGGCTTTATTATTGTTGGGGGTAACATGTAGGTAGTTGTATTTTGTTACCTATTCCTGGGGCTGGAGCTTGTTGTAGCGTGCTCCCGTTTTTGGTTTAGCTGTTTGTATTCTTTTTTGGTTTTCCCTTTCGTTCTTGATTTCCTTGATTTTGGTGTTCCCAAGGTGTTGTAACAAGATGGTTATTCTCCTATGGGTCCTTGTACTTGCCCACTTTTGGCTTCTTCATCTCTATAATAAATAGGCATCTTTCCAACACACAAAAACAAGCACTTATGCACGCAATTTGTTTTTTATTTTCCCTGGCCTCTTGGCCATTATAATAAATAGTCATCTTTTCAATACACGCATGCATGCAAGTGGAGCTTTTTTGGCCTCTTGGCCTTTATGATAAATACTCGTTTAAATGCATGCAACATGCACGCACCAATGGGGAGATTTTTATGTCAAAATGGATCGAAACATTTATGTCCATTTTGCTTCAAAGTGGAACTAAATATTTAAATCCATTAGAATGGTCATTTATTTTATTGTTACAAAATTTTATGATGCGGTATCCTTTTGTGATTTCAGAGCAAGTTTGAATTTCAACTAAGACTTCAGGAGTTCATAGAGCTGGTTCGAGCTGACAACAACTTGCGGGCTATTACATATGCTCGAAAATACCTTGCACCGTGGGGAGCTACTCATATGAAAGAACTACAACGCGTGATTGCAACCCTGGCCTTCAAGGGTAATACTGAATGTGCAACATACAAGGTAAAACTGATTTGTCAATATCCAATTTCCGTGATTGTGTCAATGCTGCAGATGGATCTAATGTTCAAAAATTCACTGCTGTCTTAGTACCTGGGCTAGTCAACTCGTCCGGATTATGAATATGGAGTCCAGACTTTGCTTTATCTAAAAAGAAAAGAAAAGGATAAGCATTATTCCTGTCAATTGATTTTATAGAATCAGCAATGTCTTCATGGATTTTGTTAAGTCAAACTTGAAAAAAAAAAATAGATTTAGTATGTTTTTGCTGTATAGAATATGGATCTGTGGTTTTTTAAGTCTGTGGCATTTTAAGGATGGCATAATTATTTCTTGATCTGATTTTTTTGTAGATTTTTATTTTGGGTGAGTCAACTTGATTGGACTTTGAATACTGAGTCCAGTCTCTGCTTTATATGAAAAGAAGAAGAAAAGGATATAGACCTGTTCCAATCAATTGACTTGGACAGTTCCTTATACAATCAGCAAGGCCTAGATTTGGTGGAGGTGACTTGGAGAAAAGAAAAGATAGATTTTGAACTGCTTTTTACAGAATCACCTGTAGATTTTGTTGAGACAACTTGTTGATTGTAATCAACCCATGTAATATACTATTAGATAGCACTTGATTGTAATCAACCTATGTAATAATCTATTACATTGCATGTGTGGGAGTTTTTTGTTCTCATTGCCCGTCCAAAGCCCGGATAAAGGAAGGTCACATCAGGTTGGCAGCCAACGTCAAACTTGTGCCATAAATGCATCTGAGGGAACTTAGGCATAGCGCCAATAGGTAATAAGATGAGGGAAAGTAGACTTAGAATGTTTGGTCATGTGCAACGGAGACCAAGAAATGTGCCTGTTAGGAGTGAATTGGTACAAGTTGAAGGCTCTAAAGGGCATGGGGAAGGCCCAAAAGGACGTGGGTGGAGGTAGTAAGAAGAGACTTGATGACCTATGTTCTAATTAAAGTTATGGCCCTTGATAGAGTGGAGTGGCAGAACAGGATTCATGTAGCCAACCCCAACTAATTGGGATAAGGCTTAAATGATGGCGATGATGACATGTGGATATATGTGTTTATTTTATTTATTTATTGTTGTTATTATTATTATTATTTGGAGCCTTTGTTGTTATTATTATTATTTTTGGTGATTGACCTTTGGATTGCTGAGTTCATTGTATTTGGTTTTTGTGCTTCACAGGTTCTATTTGAGCCAAAGCAATGGGATTATCTTGTTGAGCAGTTCAAGCACGAGTTTTGCAGGCTATATGGCATGACCCTTGAGCCCTTGTTGAATATTTATCTGCAAGCAGGGTTGTCCGCTCTCAAGACGCCGTATCCACATTTAGTTGTTGATTGCTACTTCATGTTATCCTTTTTTCTTGATTATATGCCTAATAAAGTTAGTGTCTTCCACTGATCCTTTCTTCTATCTTTACCTTGACTACACTAAGATTATGTTATGAAGATGATTGCACCAAAGAAGACCCGCTCTCACAGGAGAGCTTCCGCAAACTGGCCTTGCCATTGCCATTCTCAAAGCAGCACCATTCGAAGCTTGTTTGCTACATCACTAAAGAATTGATGGATTTCGATAATCCACCCCTAGTATTACCCAATGGCTATGTTTACAGCACCAAGGTCTGGACTGTTTAAGCACATTGTAGGGCTTTCAACTTGTAGTTGAGAAGTAGACCGGAATGGTTGCACATGTGAGGATGACATGATTGTCTGGTCTGACATGTTTCTTGTGATCATGTGGCAGGCTCTTGAAGAAATGGCCAAGAAAAATGATGGCAAGATAACTTGTCCAAGAACGGGTCTTGTCTTCAACTATACAGAGCTTGTCAAGGCATATATCTCGTGACTCAGTCAGACCAATCTTTCTAATAAGGTATCGGTTGCACCAGAAACTATGTAGCCCATCCTGTTTTCATGCAATGTATCTTAACTCCAGTATTTATATTATAAAGTTGGTTGGTCCGTTTGTATGTTGTTTCTCTCTACAGATAATGTTTTCTAGATTTACCTGGATGTACCTTTACCATGTCTATCGCCTATGAAGATCTTTGCTTTTTCATATTACTAAAACGGAAGGTTGATGTTCTTGGGTCTTATGGGAGCAACATCGCATTTCAAATCTGTGAAAACATAACTGGTAATGAATGCTTGAGAGTCACTAGGAAGCTGAAGTGGCTAGTGGTTGCTGCTAATAGAGTCCATCTTGGGGGCTGGAAAATTTTGCTCCTAGATGGCTATTGTTATTTGCAGGTTCTTTGTGGGTAAATGAGTTGTATCTACCATTGAGATGTTTGAATTCTGACAATGGTAGTTCATGGAACTGCCCTTTCAGGCCATGTGTGTTTGTGTTCCTGTGCGTGCGTTGACCAATGTAAGACGGACGAAACTGCAGAACTGAACTGTTTTTTGTTCTGAGGATTGAAAGATCTGTGATCAAGAGCTTGAAATGATCTGATGAGATATGGAGTGGGATTTATCCAAGGTAAAGTCTAACATGTGTGGCAGGCATAGGACAAGGCATAAAAAATGAGAAAATAAAGGTAGGTAGCACCTACCTGATGACATTGTAGCATTTTTGGGGGGGAGGATGTCCCCCAAGGATGACAATTGCATTGAGTTGTGGCGATGGAAATTTAACAGAGTCTCGCAATCTCCTTCATGAAACAAAAAGACCTACGATTTGATTCAAAGAAGAGAGGAGGTGCTGTGGTAGAGGTTGAAATAGGAGGGTGCATGCCGCTGTTGTTGCCTTTCACAAGGTGATAGAAATTTAATAGAGTTCCGCAATCTCCTTCATTAAACAAAAAGACCTGCCATTTGATTCAAAGAAGAGAGGAGGTGCTGCGTTGGAGGTTGTCGTAACCTCCAATAATGAAATAGGAGGGTGCATGCCGTTGTTGTTGCCTTTCACAAGGATATGACATGCATTAGCCTTTCCAGAAGGTCATATATATACCATTGGAATTACCAGCAGAAATTTCTTACAAGTTGGCCATTTAATCAAGATGCATTTAACAAGAGAAATGCCTACATTTCTTTCTTTGATAGCCAATGATAAACATACCCTTGTAAAATGCAGAAGAAGACAAACTGTCCTTGTTCAGAATCAACGCGGAGTTGTTCCTTGTCAATCTGGAACGTTTTCATCCATTCATGTGTTCTTTCTTTATTGCTAAGTAGGTAGGTGATGCTATCCATCTTCATTGACAGTTGACCCTTGTAGACGCCGGACCTGACCCAATAGGTATTCCTTCTCGATTGTTTTTGAATGTATTCTCCCGGCCGCCATAAGAAAGCAAGGTCAAAGGTTCCCCTTTTCTCGGAAAGCACCTTTTGCTTGATAGCAAATTAGCAACGTGAAATTCTTATATATATATAAAAACATCTTCGTTGCAGTTGTTACAGCATCCCGATAAGCCTACTGAGCTTCCCAACATCACCATGAAATCTCTGGTAAGAAGTGCCACTTTATCTTCTAGTCCACCTTTCAATTACAATCAAGTGTTGGAGCCAAGTGATAAAGGGAGGGTCGATGATGACACTGCCAGGAAAACAGCATACATGGGAATGACCAACTACAAGCCGCTGCCCTTCAATCCATCCTTCAAGCTGTCACTTAGACACAGATTGGGGCGACGATCTTACCGCTCTCGACTGGAGCGATCCAAGAAAAGGAAAATCTTCCTTGGTGGTTACAACTTATCCTTTCAACCTCCTGCTAAGTCATTGCCTGTGAAACTTAAAAAGTCATTTGTGAAGGTGAAGTCGGCAGTTCTATCGATCTTAATCTTCAGACCATGGAATTACCTGAGGTCATGTCGCATTCATGGTCGACCGGCCCTCTGTGGTTCCTCCCCGCCTCCCATTGGATCCCCAATATGACATTTCCATGTTGAGGCACAGTGACCCTTCTCCCAACGTAGGTAAATTGCTTGATTTGTCCAATTCTCTACATCAATTCCCAGCTGGTGGGAATGAGATGGCCATGCTGCCATTCTCTTCTGTTGTGATGAAGAGGGCTTGCTGTGGTAATTCTTTGGAGGTGCTTTATTTGAATTTGTCTGCTCTATTGCAATCATGTGTGGTTGAGCGAGTTTTCCATTTCCATGAAATTTCAAGGAAACATGGCCGGTTTACTTGTGAAATTGGTGAAATGTTCTTTTAAATTAGACATGTATTACCTTGTAAAGAAAGAAAAAAAGTCAAAAAACAGCAATGGGGTGTCAAGTTGAGAACAATGAGCAAAGCATTTTTGTGTACATAATGGCGTTTCAAGCTCATGTCATCTTCTATCAGAAGAAATAGTTCACAAAAAGATAAACAGGGTATTTTTGCACAGGGATATCAAAAGGAGAGGGATAGTAGGTCTCAGCTGGTAAGATGGAAGAGAAGAAAGGGGAAGAACAAAAAACTTACCCTTTAATAGTTAAAAAACCTAAATACGAGTGAGTCGTCTCCACTCAGCCGAATTTTCTACAAGACTGGGCCAGTCTCAACGAAACCTAGCTTTTCAATTGAGACGATCAAGTTTTTAAACTATGATGTCCTCTATGCAGTCGTAACGATGAAAGCCACTAACAAATATTATCCATTTGATCATAACTGTTAATGGGGACTGTCACTTACACAAGAATAAGTCCCATCAATAATATGATCCATCTACTTGTTAGAGCTCATCATGGATTGCTTTTGTTTTTTTTTTTTTTTTCTCTACAGAATCATTTTTTAGATGCAATCGTAAGCATCCCATCCATGGCTTGGAAAATGGATGCCTAGGATGGATTGGATCATTCCATCATCGGGATTTTGCATGATTTACTTGGGTGATCGTCTCCTGTTAGATACTCTGGCTGGAAGGGCATCCTATCACCTCGATCATGTGTCTGCGGTGAATGCAACAAATGGATTACTAATACATGCACAAGTAATGCGACTAATGCATGGCTACAACGAAACAAATGCATTTTATTTATGAGATATACCATGTAGCTTTATCAGCAGAATGGCCTCAGTTTTGGGCCAGGAACCTAATCTACATCTGATGGGCGGATATGATCTTGCAAACATATGTAGATGGGCTGGTAGGCTGGGTCACGCGCTTGGGGGTTTATCAAACCACTTATCCAATGACGACTTCATTTTCCGTTGAACCTTGGATCATCCATTTTACTAGAAATTGAAGGGATTCGAAGTGATTCTTTAAAGTGGTGGCGAACCAAAGTTTGGGGGCCGTGATAGACAATCTTGAATCTTGATTGATGACCGATCCTTTCGTTAAATAATCAATCAATGGAAAGCATACGTTTTCCTGGTAATCAAAGTGATTAATTCTTGAGAGGAATAACACCCTGATCCATATCTCAAGTGGTAGACTGAGTGAAAGATACCTCATTTCAACACTGAGGTCTTGGTATCAATCCTAGGTGGGGGTGGCTAAGTGTGAACTGACAATGAGGTGTACTAACAAGTTAACAAAAAAGAAACCAGTGATGGTATAGATTGCCAACTTTTCTATCCATTGTTAGATGGTTGAGATTATATTAATCAGCAAAGTGATTTTTGAGCTGATAGGGCTATCAAAGGACCGCTGCACTGATTAGATCTTCTGCTAAGTAATTAGGCTATTTTACACATACGGTGAGACACGACATCGAAAATGAATGAATGGCCAGAAATATCAATCTTAACCGTAGGTTAACTTCGTCCATTGTGGGCCACCTTATGAATGAAATGGCTGGAGTTTTAAGATCTAAGCATTGGTTTCAATTAGATGGTATTCATATTGATGTCTTCAATTTGTGCAGAAATAGGGGAGTTTAATCGACCAAACAGCATGGTCAATCGAATATAGATTGGTCTTTGAAATTTTTTTGAACATGTTCGATTGATCAACCTCGTGGATTCAAGCAATCGACGAAATTCAAAAATTTTGTGTAAATTCTTTGGACACTTTTGAGCATGTTTGATTGATCAAATTTGTGGGTTGCTCGATTGATGTTGATCGATCGATGCTTAGATTGACGGCACATATTTTTTGGTAATTGCATGATTTGTTTCCTATTCCAAGTTAAACACTATATATATATATATATATATATGGGTGTAATTGCAAGATTAAGAGAGAACACAAAATGGCTAAGTTGTTTTTATGGTTTGGAAGGGAGAAAACAATAATTTTTGCATCCGTAAGTTCATTTAATCTCTAGTAATTTGTTTTTATATTCGATTTGCTTGTCACTTTGTATCATGATATTTTTTTTGGGCAAGGATTTTTCACTTAAAATCGTGTGTTCCTGTGCATGCTTTGTCTATGTTTGTTTCTCATTGTGTAATTCGAATTCCGAGTTTGCTTTCATGTATTCGAGTTTAAATTTAAATCATGGCGATAAAGGAATCTAACGTGAAGTATGAAACGGAGAAGTTCACTAGAAAAAATAAACTTGAACTATGGAATGTGAAGATGAGAAGCCTTCTAGTTCAGCAAAGATTGCAAAATGCATTCATTGGTATAGCAATGCGTCCTACGACTATGAGCGTTGAAGAGTGGAAAGAACTGTATGAGAGGATAAAAAATTCGATCCAATTATGTTTGACGGATGACGTCATTTATAATGTATTTAATTAGAAAACCACCGCAAGACTTTGGACTAAGTCAGAAAGCTTGTACATAACGAAATCTTTATTAAATCGTCTGTATCTAAAGAATCAATTATATAATCTAAAGATGGCGGAAAAGTCTGATATTAATGAACAGGTCAATGCGTTCAATCAGTTACTTTGCAAGTTAACGAGTGTGAAGGTAAAGATCGACGAAGAAGATCAAGCCTTAATTCTATGTGATTGTCAATCATACAGCTCACAAAACACGTGGATTTTCTCTCTCGTAATAGATTGTGCAATATATAATATGACTTTTAACATGTTGAACTTCTCTTAGCCCACCATGATTTGTGTTAGATTTATATCATCCATCAATTTTTTTCAGATCATTTTAAAGCATGAGCTAAAAATGAGGCCTATACATAGAGGTGGGCAGGATCCGACCCGACTCGTTGGATCCGACTTGACCGAACTGGTCAGATCCGATCCGAACAGAACTGAAAGTCACGGTAGGGTCGGATTGAGTAGACCCACTTGGATCCGACGCTAAACCAAGTCAAGTTCGGGTCATGTAGCAACTCGATTCGATTCGATCCGACTGGACTGGAATCGGGTAGTATAAAGTTAGATTTTACTCTCTTTTTTAACCTTTACCATCCTTCTACACGAACCCTAACTCTACCCGAGCTGGCGCCGCCAGACGAACCTATGTGGCACCGCAGCTCGAGCCGACTTCCTCTTCTTCCCTCCTTTCTCTCCCAATTTCCCTCCTCTCCTTCTTTCTCTCCTCTATTCTCTCCCAATTTATCTCATATTTCCTTCCTAGCACCAGAGTCTCCGGCTCGGCTTGACTCAACTCAGTCCGAATCGATCGGACAGACTTAATTCGATCCGACTCAGTTTGCCTAACCAAGTCGGACTCTGTTCGGGTCAAGCCAACAAGGAATTGGTTCGGATCGAGTCGGCCTTGTTGGACTAGGTCCTGAATCAGATCGGTTTCGGGTCAGGTACTTGCAAAAACCGGATCAAGTCGAGTTGGACCTAATCTGGTCCGACTCGACTCGATACCCACCTCTACATATACATACAAAGTTGAAGTGGACCACACAACAGAAAACAGTTGGAACTGAACAAACAATGGTTGAAACTTTCTTGGGACCAGCCGTAAGGTTATTTGCCATATAACATGTCCATAAGGTCAAAGAAACCTGAATGAAGGAAAAAACAAAACAGATATTAGCTTCTTCTTCTTTTTCACGCACGTGGGATTTCACCACAAAGAATCCAGACCCACTGTTTCTGGAAAATACGAATTTTGTGTTTCCTTCATTTTCATTGGGACATATCATCACTGATGCGTTGCAATCTGCATCTAATGCAGTAGTGGCTGATGATGTGGCCTAATGAAAATGCAGGAAAGAAAGAAATTCGTGTTTCCCAAAAACAGAGGATCCGGATTCTCACCACAATGGGACTCGAGCCCATGACCTTGGGTTGAAAATCTTGTGAGTCTGCCACCGAGGCATGAGTAAGGACCGGGTCACAATAAATGAACACCAATTCCTACTATTTCATGTGGTATGGTCTAAATGAGCTTTGAATCTGCCTTGGCTTTGGGCTCATATACTTAGAATGATCTGAAACAAGATGAACATTGTGGATCTAAGAAATACATCATCGTGAGGCCACATAAATTTCACAAGTTAAAAAATTCTTATATGGTGCCAGCACATTTCGGAGGGAGTGAAGAAAACCCAAAAATTCTATATCATTTTAGGGCATGAAAAAAAAAAAGGAACAAAGAA
Source organism: Magnolia sinica (assembly GCF_029962835.1). Classification (NCBI taxonomy): domain Eukaryota; kingdom Viridiplantae; phylum Streptophyta; class Magnoliopsida; order Magnoliales; family Magnoliaceae; genus Magnolia; species Magnolia sinica. The sequence continues at coordinate 282,622 of NC_080573.1, read as the reverse complement.
AGAGAAAAAAAAAAGGAAAAAGAGAGGCATATCAGGGCTCAAGTGAGCCACACTATAGGAACAGTAGGAATTGGTCTCCATTGGTCAAAAACTTTTTTGGGCCACAGAAGGCTGTAATCAAGCTTATATTTATTTATTTTATTTTATTTTCTTTCATCGAGGTTTTTGTGACCTTAGAAGAGGTTATATGGAAAATAAACCTCACGGTGGACCCAGGAAGGTTACAATGGTAGCCATTCAATCCCCACTACTTTATATAGTGTGCTCAATTTGAGCTTTGGATTTGCCTTATTTTTCGGTTTACACTCTAAAATGACATTTAAAAGTTAATGGACGGTGTGGATTTAACACATAAATTATAGTGGCGCCTAGAGACAGTTAAAAGTGGTATTGTTGTATAAAGTAATATATTGAGTGGCGCCTAGAGACAGTTTCATACGTTAAAAGTGGTAATACAGTGGCTTCTTATTTTTCGGCTTACGCTCTGTTTTATTTTTAATAAAGTAATTGTTACCTCTTAAAAAAAGTGATATTGTTGTAGTATATAATATATAAAGGGGAAAGAAAACCGGTGTATTTTGTGAGTAGGTGTCATGAGCAATGACATAATTAATGAGAAGCAACGGCCAGAAATCTCCCATGCGTGCCTTCAGCACAGACGATCCGAACTCTTATTCTGGCTCTCAGAATGTTGACGGCTCCCCGTTCGTGCCTGTGGGATGAAGGGGGATACGTGCCCGTGTTATTCTGGCACTTAGAAATTAGACTGCAGACGGTTCCAATCTTCAGGTCGTTCCTGCTTGTGGGCTGAAGGGGTATACTGCCCGTGATTTACGAGGGCAAACAGACTCACGGGAGATAATCTACAGAGAAACAAAGAAAAATAAAATAAAATTTTTGTCGATCTGGTGGTGTCCTTGTAGTGATCTAGACTATTGTTTTGATGGACAGTCGTGGATGATGGGCGTACTAAAAGACTGGCCTCGAATGGTTTTGAGTCTTCTACATGGACGTAATCATACTTAATACTAGTAATGCGACCGTCACCATCACTACCACACATGCAGATATAGTCGGGATCCTCTATTATCAGGTCAACAGAGAATTCCTGTTATCCTAATGGTTCGGCGTCCGAAGCTGTTTTTAATTTTTTTTAATTTTTTAGTGAGTGGTGACGTGGACCAATGAGAATTAGGGTATCAGGAATTTTCTGTTGACCTGATAACAGAGGATCCGGACTCGCATATATAACATGCACTAGAGTAGGCACCAGGCTCCTTTTTATTTATTTATTCTTTATTTTAACGTACACAAGCAAAAACGTAATTAAAAAAAAAAAGAAAAAAAAAAAAAGAGGAGAGAGAGAGAGAGAGAGAGAGGACGCATGATTCGATAGGATCATAGGAGCGGGTGAGGGAGTGGCTCTTCTCTAAGCCGAGCTGGTGTCGGTGTTGAGGTGTTGGATAGTTACCCCTCCGACAGTGATATCTCCGAAACGTGGGACCAAAGAAACGACAACTTTCTCAGTGGCTTCAGCATCAATATCTTCCAACAACTTGGTGATCCCTAACTTGAGATCCGCCTCGTGGTTCTTGCTCTCAACTTCCTTATCTTTGACATGGTGGGGCACATGATGGAAGTAGCCGGCCAACTCCCCAAGGTCGGGGCCCGCCATATCATCTCCATAGGGCTTACTGACATAGACATCGAACCTGGACGAACCATTCGCTGGAACCTGAATGCCGGAGACGACCAACACCTCTACGGCTTCCTCCTTCTCAGACTTGGTTCGAGACTTCTTGGGCCTAGAGACAAGGACTCGAATGATGGTGGTGAGGGACTTTGACGTGGATCCAAATTCGGTGACTGGGACCAAAGCCAAATCTGCACTCTTCTTTTTGGCCTTAAGCACCTTCTTGCGAACGCCCTTGTCAATCCAAGGAAGTTCCACATCCGTGTCATAGGTATACCGGAGTTTTTGGGTGCTTTGGGTTTGACTCACCTGTTTATTTCATTCATTCATATTTAGTTAGTTAGTGGAGGATGCTGAATTAATTAAATTAATGATAGTCGAAATTACACACATGCATACCTATTTTAAGTAAGCAAATAATGAGATAAGAAATATAAAATAAAGAGAAAGTAAGTGCACCACCTTGCATCTGACCAACTGCCCTTTCTCATCCACGAAGACAAAGGTAGAGTCGAGCCAATCAGAATCGTCGAATTCGGTACTCTTGCCTCGCAAATTCTTGTAGATGCTCCACATTCGATCTACGTTAGAGTGGTGGCAGTAGAAAATAGGGTCACGCCCTGCTGAATAGAAGTTACCCATGTCCATGTTTGGAGACTCATCAGGTCCTACCCACATATGTGCCATGTTGTGTATCGTCTCTAAGGTTCCCGGCGAATTTATCTCCCCACCTGCTCTCAACACTGCTCCCATGAATAGCTCCGGTTTAGTCAGTGTCTCCGAGAAGGCATTGCTTATCTTCAAGAGGTTCTTGTGGATCACATCGTCTACATCTGTCGGATTGGAGTCTCCATAACTGTAGTCAAAGTCAATAATGGCCGGCGGATAGTGATTGAGGTTTCGTTTCTCATCGTATACAGGGGATGATGTGTCCTTGGTGAAGAAGCTGGGAATCTTCATGCCCTCTAATCCGGAGTCCCAGTTCCAAAAGGGAAGGGCGAAGCTGTCATCACCAATTAGGCTGCCGAGAATTCTCTCATGGAAGTGGAGGTAGAGGCGGTGCCATGGAAGGAAGAACCAGTTGTAGTGGACCTGCAGCACCTTGTCCTCGGTACCTGTCTGGTAGTAGGCACCATTACAATACTGGCAATGCACATTGGCCTGCTGCATGAAGCTTCTTGGATCCGTTTCCGGGAGAGCCTTCATCAACCTATAAGCTTCTTTATACTTGGCCACCTCCTCATCAGACAAGAGGTGAGCCGGTTTCCTTACGCGGAGTGCCTTCGAAGAGGATGGGAATGTGAAGTCAATAGCCCCACTGATGTCTTGGTAAGGCGGGCAACACTCCACCTTGCCAATGCCATCTGCCGTGGCTTTATGGCATTTAGTTAGGTCTGGTATTGTAATGGGAGCACCAATTGCAGCCAGTGGTTCTCCAACTCCCAGGAGCCCAAGGCCAGCTGCACCATACAGACCTCCTCCCAAACCACTGAGGAGAACATTTCGTCTATCCATCCTTAGAATAGAAGACCCCTTGTCATCACCACCACTAGCATCAGTAGTATTAGCAACTTGCTCACATGACGTATGAAAACGCCTTGGGGTAGTGGAAGGCACCACCTTGCGAGGGTGGCGGCGGTGGAGAGGGGAGCTGCTACTAGTGGTGGTGGCAAGGAATGAGAGAGAAGCCATTGCCCTTACTTTCCTTATCGGGATGAGGATGAAGATGATGGCAATCCCTCTCCCCGTCGCTTTATATAGACTTACCTCGTTAGTTTTTTTTTTTTTTTATTATTGTTCACGTGTAGCTTTTTTTAAGGTTGGCCAACAAATTCAAATTTGTTATTGGAAATTGACAGAAAGAGGGTAAAAGTAAAATCAGATTTTATCTTGATCGGGAAATTCTATTGGTGACAATCACATGATAATTAGCTCTACAACTAAAACTCTTTAAGTGGTCACAGTTGGGACCAATATTAGAACAATAAGAATTTATTGTATTTGGTGAATTAGTTACAACAACTGTTGTTGATTGTGCATACCTACATCCATTCCTCAAATCTACCTATGTATCATAAAATTATTTATATTAAGTTGAAGAAATATCTCTGGCAAATCTACTAATTTCTTCTCCTTATAAGCTTAACTAGATTGCTCCCGCATGTGTTGTAATTTATTTGCACACCTGCTACTCTGATGTTTACTAGAATACATCCCGGCATGCGGCAGTAGGATTCAACAGGACCATAGCCCATAGCGGATGGATCTGACCTCATTTTCAGTTATCTGACTAAATACAACAACGAAGGTGGGTTCCTCAAAAATCCTAGACTTCCGAATCGATGGCCCACAAAGCCAAAGTCAAGGTGACCGATCATATATATATACTCAACATAAAACACTTATATAATGAAAGGTTAACATATCCATATAGGAGAGTTTAATTATTTGGTATCCTCATCGACAGTGAATCGTACTAAGCCGCTAAAGTCCCGATGTATCCATTGCAATACCTTGGAATGTATTAATTCTAGCAAACCTTGCCTACTTGTCTAGAAGTTCTTACGTACTACAGTCCGCATCTTATATGTAACACTAGATCACACTCCAAAACCTCGTGGGAAACACTGAAACGTACATAGTCACCTACCGTTACAAAACGCATTAAGCCGTGTTTTGCATGTGAGGTTTGCTATTCGTTCATTAATTCCGTGGGAAGCTATCAATCAAAGAGTCCCACTTGTCCTTGTACAAATTTAAATAATAATAATAATTAATTCTTTTGGTAGTTATCAATCAAAGCTTTGCTTTTCGTTCCATTAACTCCACAGGGATGGGTGTGGTTCCGACGGACCACTTCTGCTTTCCTTCCAACTTCTTCTAGCTCAATTGTTCTAAAAGTGCTTATATGATACGTTTTATATTTTTATATTAGTCTCCACCACTTGGAAATAACTCATCATCAAGTTATTTAATGGACTCGGCTTATGATGCTCATACAACTCCATCACATTGAAGGTTCATAAGATTTACATGCCTTTGAAAAGATCAATAACATAGGTGTTATCATTAATTTTTCTAAGTATCGAAATATGGCCTATAACATTCTAGATTTTCTCTATTTTGAATTTTTAAATATCCTTAAAAAATTTCACTATAATTAACTTACGTTATCATTTACTAATTCTTAATGCTTAAGGTGAGCCTATATGTGAGTGGTACTAGTAAAAAACCACATAAATCTGATTAATCAACCATAAGAAGCCCACGAATCCGCCCAAACACTTAAACCTCGAGTTTAGTCTCTTGATTTTGTACATTTAGGGCTTAAATCTAATCGACTTATCGCTGACTAATCAAAACAACCGCAACTAAATAAAGATCTACCAAAAGTCAAAACAAATAGAGTCAAATCTTAATTAACAAACCAAACTGGCATAATTACTCATTTAGCCTAAGAATCAACAGTTTTAGGTGATTATGATCGAATCGCTATTTTCGCTAATTACGAATAGGCCATACTACAAACTTAGCTAATCCAAACCCTAATCGTCGCACATAAGAAATCTCGCCACCTAATTCACTCCGAAAATGTCCTGATTTTTCGAACAAACTCTATATCACTTGTCAGTGGGCCACCAAATCTAAGACTATAGAAAGACATTCGTCTTAGCAGGCTTGATGTCCATCTCGGGACATTGAGGCGAGATGGTGCCTCGAATCGCTCAACTTGGACTCGCAATGTCAATGCATGAGATGTGTGAATATTTATGAAATTAATCAAGAACTTAAGTTAATTATCTGTGTTCAGTCTTTGCCCAAGTTGTGGTTTTCAAGCCGTTAGATCGCTACCAAATTTAGGACAATAACCTAGGGTAATGTCTTATGCAAATATGTATAGTTGGGAGCCGATGGTTAGTGACCGTCGAAATGACTTCTGATCATACCTGTCGATCAGCACATCCAAATGGCAGGCAGATTGTATCCATGCGTAGATCATCATTAGGGCCAACTATCCTACAGTTGGTGTCAACCCCTACACCCCATAGTGGCCCCTAAGGTTGAAAACACCCTCCCCTAGGGCTAGTATAGTAAAAGCCCAACCCTTGGGGCCATTTGCACCAAATCTAGTGCTATAAATAAGGATTTTGGAGGCATTCCTTACCCCATCCAATCTTGCCCTAGAAGAAGAGAGAGAGAGAGAGAGAGAGAGAGAGAGAGAGAGAGAGAGAGAGAGAGAGCATGGGGTTGAGGATTGATGAACTTCCACCCTCTCATACCCTCTATATTTGCCTCGTTGTAACCGGAGCTATTGTCGGAGCTTTCCTAGCAATGATTGGAGGCAAGTGTTGAATTCTACTTGTAATCTAGGATTTTAATAGTTGTTTGGTCTTAACCTCATATGCTTGTATGCTTGTTTAGGCCTTTCAACGATTTTCTCTAAAACTCTAACCTTAGGAGCGTTGTGAATCAAGTGAATCATCATAAGGTACGGACCATTCTTCTAGGTTTCATTTTATCAACCCTTGATAATGCTAGATAATGATTTTTGGTTGATCATAAGATGCAATATGTTATTTGTATTTAAATTACTTTATTTTTGTAATCCTAATGTTACTTGTTGATGGTAGCCAACATGTTTGATGAAATGCTTCAATAAGATAAAACTCCTATTATTAGAGGTCTTGTATGTAAACTGATAAGTGATGTTGATATACGTTTGATTGTATTGAAATGCATTGAATTGTACTGATTCGTATATATGTTTGGTTGATGCACCATATATTGGTATTAAGTTGTTTCGTAATTATGTTTATGTATTTGATAATTGACGCAGGGGAGGACGTGAGGTCGAGCACCGTCTTCCTCAAGAGGATAACTATTCCGAATCCACGGAACTTCTCTGGACTCCTCACAGAGACTTCTCGAATTCATGAGGAAAGAAAGCAGAAAATAGAAATAAATTCTAATAAATTCGAAATTGATTGATGAATGAATAAAAACGAGTTCACAACCCTTTAAATATGGGTACCAAGCAATGGGAAAGAAATTAGAATCAAACTACAACTCAAACTCCTAGAATCCGCGACTTACTATAAATAGTAAACTTACTATTTATAGACGGTCGTGATGTCTACTAGTGCGCAAGGTTTTCGGCCAAAAATAGTAAGTGTCCTATTTGGCTTCACCAAACCGTTCTCCTAATTATTCTAAGCTCTTTTCACGTTGGGCGCAACTCCTAATGCCCGACGGATGAAGAGTTATAATCAAACTAAAACTTACTATTTATAGTAAAAACGGAATTAAAACAGGGAAACGACCATCGATCAAGGGGTTTTTCGTAATTCCGGGCTGCGCAACCCGGCTTGGCTGAAGTAGCTCGTTCTACCCCAAAATCATATATTTTACGTCAAATAACTCATCCCGGATTGCAAGATACACCCGATCTAAGGTCCGATGGTCCGAATCACTTCTGTCGTCGACCGGGCCTTTTCTGATCCATCTTGGCCATGAAATTATCCGCGACCCGCTCTACATCAGTCCCCTTTACTTCAAAAGAACTCGTCCTCGAGTTCTCATCATGCGCTGGTTCATGATACTCGAACAGGTCTGCGACGTTGAAAGTCCGTGAGATTGCCATGTCATCTGGAAGATCAACAACATAAGCATTGTCATTGATCTTTCGGATGATTGGTAGTGGTCCAATCTTTTTATTTTTCAACTTGTTGTATGTTCCGGTCGGAAATCGTTCTTTGCGCAGATGGACCATTACTTGGTCGCCCACCTCGAACACTTTTTGTCGCCGATGCTTGTCCGCCTGCTCCTTATATTTTTCGTTAGAGGCATGTAGCTTGGTTTGTACCTTTGCATGAATGCCCATGATCTTGTCAGCCATATGTTCCGCTGCAATGCTCATGCCTGGGAGCTTGGGTAGAGGGACCAAGCTAGTGTGTGGCGAGGTACTCGTCCATAGATAACCTAGAACGGGGATTTTCCTGTCGAGCGGTTCACCATGTTGTTAAATGCAAACTCTGCTTGAGACAATGCCAAATCCCACTGCTTTGGTTTTTCTCCTGAAATGCATCGAAGAAGGTTTCCCAACGTGTGATTTACAACCTCAGTTTGACCGTCAGTCTGTGGGTGGTAGGCGCCGCTGAACTGAAGTCGTGTATCAAATCGAGTCCACAAAGTTCTCCAAAAGTGGCTTATGAACTTCGTCTCACGGTCAGAAGTAATAGTCTTGGGAACCCCGTGTAGTCGCACAATTTCTCTAAAGAATAAATTCGCTACATGTGTTGCATCGAGAGTCTTCTTGCATGGAATAAAGTGCGCCATCTTGGAGAAACGATCTACTACCATGAATACCGAATCCATGCCGCGTTGTGTTCGTGGGAGACCAAGCACGAAGTCCATAGATAAATCCTCCCAAGGGCCATTAGGCACGGGTAACGGAGTGTAAAGGCCCGTATTATGAGATTGCCCCTTAGAGGTCTGACAAATATAACAACATTGGACTGCCTTTCCCACATCACGTACCAATTGTGGCCAGTAGTATCGTTCTTCCACAAGAGCTCGTGTCTTGTCTCGCCCAAGGTGTCCACTGAGGCCACCTCTATGTAGCTCTTGGATTATCTGTTCCCTTAGCGAACTGTTTGGGATGCACAGTCGATTTCCCTTGAAAAGGAACCCATCTTGTATATGTAAGTCGCCGGGGTGACCTTCTTGGCATCTGACCCATGCATCCTTGAAGTCGTCGTCATCGGCATATATGTCTTTGAGGTGCTCGAACTCGACAACCTCATTACTCATAGTGACTAACAAAGTTGCACGGCGACTCAATGCATCAGCTACTTTGTTCTGTTGCCCTGACTTATGTTTTAGTACGAACGTGAATTCCTGTAAAAATGAGATCCATCTAGAATGCACACGGTTAATGTTAGCTTGACTATTAATGAATTTGAGAGCTTGATGGTCCGTGTAAAGTATGAATTCCCTTTGAATCAAATAATGTCGCCAGTGCCGCAGTGCTTGGACTACCGCGTATAACTCGATCTCATATGTAGACCATTTCTTACGTGCATCGCTAAGTTTCTCACTGTAAAAGGCTACCGGCCTACCTTCTTGAGACAAAACTCTCCCAATTCTGACATATGGGGCATCACATTCGACTTCAAAAAGTTTGTCGAAGTTGGGAAGTACAAGAACCGGGGTCGTGGATAATCTGCGCTTGATTTCGGCAAAGCTCCTGTCGGCTTCGTCAGTCCACTGAAACTGCCCTTTCTTCATGCAATCTGTGATTAGTGACACAATGGTACTAAAATTTTTCACGAACCGACGATAGAATGTCGTCAGTCTATGAAAACTTCGCACTTCGTGAATATTTGTAGGAACCGGCCATTCTCTGATTGCCTTCACCTTTTCCTCATCCACCCGAATGCCCGTGGATGTGACGACAAAACCCAGGAACAATAGGCTATTAGTCATGAAGCTGCACTTTTTAAAATTGAGGTACAACTTATTTTTAGTGAGCTCTTGAAGAACCTTCTTGAGGTGTTCCATATGGGTGGTTTCGTCTTGACTGTATATCAAAATATCATCGAAGTAAACCACAACGAACCGCCCAATGAAAGGTTTCAGAACTTGGTTCATCAATCTCATAAATGTGCTAGGCGCATTCGAAAGATCGAAGGGTTTGACCATCCATTCGTATAATCCTTCCTTGGTCTTAAAGGCTGTTTTCCACTCATCACCCGACCGTATTCGAATCTGATGGTAGCCACTCCTTAGGTCCAATTTAGAAAATATTTTTGCACCCTCTAGCATGTCCAACATATCATCCAACCGTGGTATAGGAAACCTGTATTTTATGGTGATTTTGTTGATGGCTCGGCTGTCGACACACATGCGCCAACTCCCATCTTTCTTTTGAGTTAATAAAGCTGGTACAACACATGGACTCATGCTCTCTCGAATAAGACCCTTACGGATCAACTCCTCTACTTGTCCCTGTAGAATCTCGCACTCATTCTGGCTCATTCGATAATGGGGACGATTAGGTAAACTGGACCCAGGGACAAAGTCGATATGGTGTTGGATATCCCGCATGGGGGGTAACCCATCGGGAAGGTCATCGGGCCAGATTTCTTTGAATTCATGTAGCAGGGGCCTTAGTCTTTCAGGGATGTTGGTAGGCTCGAGTTCTTCCCCTTTTACAATTAATGCATAAGTCTGTCCTGTTTCCTTTGATTCTTCCACGAAGTCCCGTATGGTTAAGAGAAAACGGCCCTCCACTTTAGAAGTTTCAGGTGGTCCCTCTGGATCCATAGAGGCTAATATGGTCTTTCGGCCATCCTTGACGAAGATATATATATTATCTCGCCCTTTATGAGTGGCGTCACGGTCAGATTGTCAGGGCCGACCGAGTAGTATATGACATGCTTCCATGTCAACTACATCGCATACTACTTCATCCTTATAATGTTTGCCAATTGAAAAGGATATGGTGCACCGTTCAATTACCTTTGTTTCGCTGACCTTCTTAATCCAACCGATTGTATATGGAGAAGGATGACGCTCCGTTTTCAATTGTAATTTTTCCACCATAACCTTGGAGACGATGTTCTCGCTGCTCCCACTGTCAATGATCACGTCACAAACCTTTCGATTCACCGTACATCTAGTGCGGAAGATGTTATGTCGCTGTGGATGCACTTCTTTTCTTGACATATATAATAGTCGCCTCACGACGAGCAACTCGCCGTGATCTTGTTGAATCCAATTTGAATCATCTACCTCGTCCTCGGTGGTATGCTCCTGTTCTTCAATATCTGGATCTTCATAAGCCTTATCAGCACTACCATCATTGATGGCGAGGTTTGCCACTTTTCGCTGAGGACAAGTATTTGATAGGTGTCCCGGTTGGCCACAACGATAGCAGTTATCGGGCCTTGGCCGAGCATAAGGGTTCGGGATTCTACTTGGACCAGCAGCAGTCGATACGCCCCTTTGGGGTCTAGCTTGCCCGCTTCCCTGATCTCGGTTCTCAAACGTAGGAGGTTGAGTACGTACTCTTACGGGCTCCTTCCCCTTAGGCTGTGCAGTTCCCTGGGGCAGACCTGCCATAGGGATCCTTGCAGTAGGATAGGTCCGTGTGCTGGGACGTTCAAGTTGCGCTTCTGCCCGAGTAGCCAACTTGATCGCATCATTCATTGTCCAGACGGACTGCATCTGAACCCGATCCTGGATAGCCATACGCAATCCACCGTTGAATCGGGCGACTTGCCGCGATTCAGTTTCGACCAAATCGTTACGTGCCGTCAGGCGGTAAAATTCTTCTGCATATTCTCTCACCGACCGACTACCCTGTCGACAATTTTGGTATTGTTGGAATAATAGCTGATCGTAATCGCTAGGGAGGAATCGGGCATGTAGTAGCTGCTTCATCCGCTGCCAGGTACGGATTGGTGCTTTCGTCTGCCTGGTTCGCGCGAGTTGCAGTTGTTCCCACCAAGCTGAAGCTCCTCCTTTCAACTTATAGGCCACAAGCTTGACCTTCTTTGCTTCAGGGATGTCCATATAGTCAAAAAATCGTTCAACTTCAAAAAGCCAATCGAGAAAATCCTCAATGTGTAGTTGGCCATTGAAGCTAGGAATATCAACCCTCATCTTGAATTCTCGATCCGTTCGATCTACTCGATTGCCATCATGTCTGGGGTGTTGGAAGATTATGTCGTCAATTTCCTCCTCACTGGACCCCCCTTCCTCAGGAATGACCCTTGGATGTGCTGCCGGTACTATCCTGCGATCAGGGCGATTAATTGGGGGTGGAGGATTGCCACCAGGAACACGGAGTTGCCTTAGATTTTTCGCCAAGAGATCCGCTATGCAGTCGATGGAAGCCTGCAGCCCTTGCATGGCTTGCTGATTCTCTCGTTGCGCTACTTCGAAAGCTGCTGCCGTTAAAGGAAAATTTCCTGGAGCACCGTCCATGAGATTGTTCCCCGACCCGTCGTTAGAAGCCATCAATCCGAGGAGAAACCTCGCTCTGATACCAAACTGACGCAGGGGAGGACGTGAGGTCGAGCACCGTCTTCCTCAAGAGGATAACTATTCCGAATCCACGGAACTTCTCTGGACTCCTCACAGAGACTTCTCGAATCCACGAGGAAAGAAAGCAGAAAATAGAAATAAATTCTAATAAATTTAAAATTGATTGATGAATGAATAAAAACGAGTTCACAACCCTTTAAATAAGGGTACCAAGCATTGGGAAAGAAATTAGAATCAAACTACAACTCAAACTCCTAGAATCCGTGACTTACTATAAATAGTAAACTTACTATTTATAGACGGTCGTGATGTCTACTAGTGCGCAAGGTTTTTGGCTAAAAATAGTAAGTGTCCTATTTGGCTTCACCAAACCGTTCTCCTAATTATTCTAAGCTCTTTTCATGTTGGGCGCAACTCCTAATGCCCGACGGATGAAGAGTTATAATCAAACTAAAACTTACTATTTATAGTAAAAACGGAATTAAAACAGGGAAACGACCATCGATCAAGGGGTTTTTCGCAATTTCGGGCTGTGTAACCCGGCATAGCCGGGTTGGTTGGCTAAAGTAGCTCGTTCTACCCCAAAATCATATATTTTACGTCAGATAACTCATCCCGGATTGCAAGATACGCCCGATCTAAGGTCCGATGGTCCAGATCACTTCTGTCGTCGACCGGGCCTTTTTTGATCCATCTTGGCCATGAAATTGTCTGCGCCCCGCTCTACATCAATAATCTGATTTATAGTCGTGTGGATTGAGCCGTGTAAAATGTTAAGTGGATGACCCTTTTTGGGTTGGCTATCCCGAACTTATACGGTCAACCGAAGTTAAGCACAGACGACTGATAGTAGTTGGAGCTATATAAGATGCTTTGTACCCAATGCCGGTTTGGCGATGGCGTAAAAGGAAGACGGTATCATAGGGACCTCTTTTGATGCATTACTTACGAGAAGAAGGAATACTGAGCGAGGTACATGATCTTCAAAACCTATATCCAAATCTAAGGGTAAGGGCTTAGGAAAATTAAAGTGTTGGAATTATGGGATGACTGGACACATGAAAAATGATTGTACAAATCTTAAAGCGAAGAAATAAAACTCGGAGGCTTCTTCTAAGGAGGCTAGTATTGTCACATCTGATGAAGAGACAAACACAGGTGATATGTTGTTAGTATTTATGATTGAATTTGTAATTTTTTTCAGAAAAAAATCTATGATTAGACACTTATACGATGATTGTAAAGACGAGTGAATCCTTGACACAAGAGCTTCATATCACATTACTCCTTATCGGAGTTGGTTTGCCAGTTACAGAGAGTGCGATGGTGGACAGGTCTTTATGAGTAATGACAATGCCTATAATGTTGTGGCAATTAATACGGTGCACATCAAGATGTTTGTTGGGATGGAGCGTACCTTGACTGATGTCAGACAAATTCCTAATATGAAGAAGAATTTGATTTCTCTCGATGCACTCGAAGCTATAGAGTGAAAGTTCACCGGCGTCAACGGTGTCCTTAAAGTAACAAAGGGGGCACTCGTAGTTATAAGAGCGCAAAGGCACGGAAACTTTTATAGATTGATCGGAAACACTTTAGTATGTGGAGTAACAATGACTATTAGGGATTCCACGTCTGCACGTATGTGTCATGCTCGTTTGGGCCACATGAGTGAGCGGGGCATGAAGGTACTTTCTGATCGTTGTTTGATTTCAGCTTTTAAAAATTCTAATTTAAATATATGCGAGCATTATATATATGGTAAATAATCTAGATTATCTTTTAAATATGGAAAACATGTAAGGGAGTACTTGATTATGTGCACTCTGACGTATGGGGGTTATTGCCAGAGGTTTTTGTTAGAGGGTCGTCATGGTTTGTCTCATTCATTAACGACTACTCTCGAAAAGTTTGGGTTTACTTCATGAAACATAAATCCGAAGTTTTCACCATATTCAAACAATGGAAGACAATAGTGGAAAAACAGTCAGGGCGAAAGATAAAGGCTTTAAGGACTGACAACGGTATAGAGAATTTACTTCCACTGATTTTAATGAATACTGCAAAGATGAAGGGGTCATTAGGCACAACATGGTGCACCACACGGCCGAAAAAACGGTGTGGCTGAGCGGATGAATCGGACTCTCTTGGAGAGGGCCTGATGCATGTTAAGTAATACTGGGTTGGGCAAGGATGTATGGACTGAGGCCATTAACACGACTTGTTATTTGGTGAATCGGTCCCCCTTCTACGACAATTGATTGTAAGATCCCAAAGAAAGTATAGAGTGATCATAAGATGGACTACTCAGATTTGCGCATATTTGGTTGTGAGACTTACTCTCATGTACCGTCAGTTGAGAGGGATAAGCTAGACCATAGAGCCAAAAAGTATATTTTTGTGGGCTATGGTGTTGGTGTGAAAGGTTACAGGTTATTCAATAAGGTCACACGCAAGATCATCACTAGTCATGATGTCAAATTCAATGAAAGCTCCATATTACGTAAAAATGATCAAGAGGAGCAAGAGGAACTAAAAAGGTTGATCGTAAACATCCAGATTGATAAAGATGATACTTATGCAGAGACAAATGCACAGACAAAGGTGCAGGAGCAAGTGAAGCAGCCATGTCTGAGAAGACATGTGTATCAGACATTCAGGTCATCCAATAGACAGTGATCACTGTGAACATGCCAAGTACTTAAAATTAGTGGTCCACTTATCAAATGAGCCACTCACATGCAAGGAAAATGGACTGTTAGAATTTTTTTCTTATGCTTGTTAATTCTTCTGGTAGAAGATTTATTGGCTTGATCAGCAAACAAGCATTACCTTTGGTCCACGACGTTTTCAAAGTGTACCCTATCTGATAAATGGATACACATGGATATGGATTTTGGCAAATGATCAGATACAACCGCTATATTCTAAGTTATGAACGGACGATTGTATGACTTATTGTACTATTGTGGCTATGTGGCTCAAGCAATGAAGGGTTTAATCAGGTTTTAATGATGGGTGATAATCATGGTGTGGCTACCACTTATATATATATATATATATATATATATATATATATATATATATATATATATATATATATATATATATATATATATATATATATATATGGAAATGGTTCTATGCGGTCAAGCTCATGGCAACTTCCCATGAGGCTGAGCTATGTGGGCCCACCGTAATGCGTGGTGAACATCTACCCCATCAGTTATGCACCATTCTATGGTGGGCCTTAGGCTTAAAAATCAAGTCAATCGATGACTTTTGTGGGCCACACCACGTGCAAAAGTTGAGAGGGGTTACCCTCCCATTAAAACATTCATAATCATTTGTTGGGCCCACTGAGGTGTGGTTCACAAATCCAGCCCATCTATTATGTGTGTCCCACTTGGATGAGGGGTCAGAACAAGTTTCAAATGCATCCAAATTTAAGGTGGGCCCCACCAAGTGTTTTTATATGTTTTAGGCATGTCTTCACATGATTTTGGATGGTATGGCCTACCTGAGTTCCATATATGGCCGATTTTTAGGATATCCCATAATTTAAAGGGGACCCACCAAATGCACGGTGTTGATGCTCAACACACATTATGGTGGGGCCCACATAGCTCGACCTCATGGGAAGTTCTCATGAGCTCAACGGCATAAACCATTTCCCATATATATATATATATATATAGAGAGAGAGAGAGAGAGAGAGAGAGAGAGAGAGAGAGGGAGAGAGAGCAGTGGTCTCCTACGAACCGTACCGCATGAGACTTCGTGCGCACTAAGGCCAGCTTACTCAGACAGTAGGTTAAGGGTGGACCCCACTGTGATTCGTTTGTGACATCCATTCCAACCATTATCTGCCTTGTTAAAATTCATGCACGGTAATGAAAAATTTATACGTATGTACTATTGATGTGACCACACCACATGAAAATGTAGTTATTGAACGCCCACCATTAAAAGAATTTTAAGGGCTACAAAAGTTTTAGAATAAGTTGATATTTGTGTTTCCCTTCATCCAAGTCTGTATGACATAATCAACAAGTTGGATATCAAATAAACGTTATAGTGGAACCCAGGAAGTTTTTAATGGTTTGCGTTTAATCACCATTGTTTTCTGTGGTGTGGTCCACCTTAGATTGGATCTAACTCATTTTTTGAGCTCATGTCATAAAATGAGCTAGCAAAGTGGATAGACTTAGATAAAACACATGGATCATTGTGTGGGCCACGAGCTAGCACAACCAATAACAAGGTTCGTATCGGCGAAATTGGATTGTGTATTGAGTTACTCAATACACTCTTATTTTACTAAGTGAACTCATTTAGGACCACCTTGAATGTATGTGGTCTATCCATGCCGTCCATCCATTTTTTTCATCCAATTTAAGGGGTTGAGCCCAAAATTGAAGCATATCCAAAGATCAGGTGGATCACACCATAGGAAATGGTGGGGATAATGATTTCCATTATTGAAACCTTTTTAGATCCCATAGTGATGTTTATTTGTCATCCAACTTAATAGTAAGATCTTAAAGACATGGATGAAAGGAAAAAAACAATTATAAGCTTGATCCAAAACTTACGTGGCCTTTAAAATTTTTAATGGTAGACGTTCACATGCATAATAGAATCCACGTCCTACTAGTCCTGCCATCTTATGCCAATAGGATGTGTTGGGGATGCCCACCTCGATGTGTATGTGAAATCCACTCCAACCATGAGGTGGGTGATAAACAATTATCAGTAGGTATCAAAACATCAGCATGATCCGTAATTTAGGTAGAGCACATTAATGGAAATAGTGTGGGAGGATGCTTACCATCCAAATTAATTCACTTGTTGTAGCCCACATAAATTATATATGTGCCTAATTTTTTATAACCATGCATGAATATTCATGAGACAGGTAATGGTTAGAGTGCATCACGGTGGGGCCCTTTAAAAATTCAACGGTAAGTATTCCCTTCTCCCACTTT
The DNA here is from genome assembly GCF_029962835.1 of Magnolia sinica. Taxonomy (NCBI): domain Eukaryota; kingdom Viridiplantae; phylum Streptophyta; class Magnoliopsida; order Magnoliales; family Magnoliaceae; genus Magnolia; species Magnolia sinica. Next base: position 265,891 of record NC_080573.1, on the reverse strand, counting down.
TTCCTTTATTGTGGCTCACCTAAATCATGAATCTAACTGGGTTTTGAATTATGTGGCGAAATTTTCATCACAGGCCTTGTGGTCATAGTGGATTTCACGAAATTATTGTGGTGGGCCCACCCCTAGCCTACAAGCTAGTAAGCTGGCCTCAATGTGCACGAAGTCTCTTACGGCTCATGTACGAATGCCTTAGTGCGCACGAAATCTCATGCCGTACTGTTCATAGGAAACCACTGCTCTATATATATATATAGTAATGAAGGGTTCAATCGGATTTTAGTACTCATGAACCTTGCCTTTCAAAATAGATATACGAGTATATGCTGAAAGTTGGGTGAGGTGTAGTTGATGAAAATAATATTTTTTAAAGCACATGATACTCGTTTCTTCTACTACAATACTTAATTAGGTACTATTACCGTATGTTGGGACCATTACTAATGGGTGCAGGGTCATTTCTGGCGATCTAAACTATTGCCGTTAGGTCCATGGTTGTTCCAGATGATCCAAACTATTCTGATGCTATAAACAGTTTTATTTATTTATTTTATTTTAGTTTACACACCACCACACACTCACACCATGGTGGGATTTCACCACCTATGGGTACCCAAACCCTCAACCAGGTGTTGAAACTCCTGAGAGTCTACCACTGGTGTTATTTTTAGGATTTATTTGATGGATGAGATTGATAATAAGTGTTTTAGTTTTCTTATTTTGGATGATAGGCCATTTCACTTAAGTGAGTGGCATAGTTGTAATTATTTTAAAATTTTAATTATAAAAGCATAAAAGGGTGGACGTCCAACTCTAGTGGAGTTATTGAGAAAAAGAAAAATGATAGCTCTCTTGTGTGAAAGAATTTTCCTCCTTGTGTATTAAGGTTTGTGAAAAACCATTCCTTCCAATTGAATTGTGGAAGGGTAAAAATTTGTTTGGACTCCAAGGTACATTTGTCATCTTTCCCTTCTTCAAAAAGTATTCATCTTCTTCTCTTGTCTCTCTTTTCCCTTCCATTATAGCCTTCTAAACCCATTAAAACACTACTCAATTCTCCCCAAGGTAATCAGTATCGGTAACGGTGGCCGTAACGGTCACCACCATTACCGATATACGGGTACCGGCTGTACGTCCGATACCCATAATGGTTGAAAATTTTCTTTTACTCGAAAAATTGTAAAAAAAATATTTAGAAAATCAAGATTAATGTAAATATTCCGAATATGTATTCATTTTTTTTTTTGAACATGTTTATGGTAGTGTAACTGTCCACTCTAGAGTGTTGTATCGGGCTGTCTAGTGAATTTGCAAACATGATTGTACGTATCTAATGTTTACACCTCACAATCAATCATTAAAACTAGAAAAAAGAAAAAAGGCACAAATACTACTTTTTTAATTTTTTGAAGAAAAAAAAAAGCCATTTTAGCTTCTATTCAATTAAATCACTTCAATTTACGATTTTAATATTAAAAACTATAGTAAGAGTGGTCAAAATCTATTGTAAAATTATCTGAGAGAGTTTTTGGAATGAGAAAAGTAAAAATAAAATAAAATAAAATAAAAGAAAAGGGGGGGGGGGGGGGGAAGGAATTTAAATAGAAAAAAATTTGCCCATTTTTCGACTGTTATGAGGCTAATGATCGTTATGCGCTGTAATGGCCTACGGTCAATACGGTCCCAAAAAACAAACCGCCCCATTTTACTCTCGTATCGCGTAACGGTCATAGCCATTATCTATACGTATCGGCCTTTATGGGCGTATCGTAACTGATACAGAACACCTTGATCCTCCCTCTCTTTCTTTCCCTTTACCTAGCCATGTGTGGACTCGCACGTGCACACACACATGCATGTGCGTCCGTACGGGCAGCTACATGTGGGCCCCGGTTTGAGGTTTTCCCTCTTTGATTTCCCTTCAGAACTCCCTAAACCCTAGATCCTTTGAATCCATAAAAAACATCATTCCTAAATCTCCATCCTTTAATACAAAACCCTAATGAAAATCTGATTTTTTTATGAATCTTTCCCCAAATTAGAATTTTGCTTGCATCATTGTCTATCCACGTGGTTGTTGCACTACCCACGCTAGATTGGAAGTCCCTACTTCCAAGTGGGCCACTCTTGAATTATTTTATATTTTCGTGCACCACGTATGTGATAACCTAGGACCTTCGTATTATAAATCTGAATATGCGAATCTATTATATGGTTATGTTTGATTTTACAAGTTGATTGCTTAAATTCATATGTAAATTAATCTCTCATCTTGCATCATAGGGTAGTTTCCATCATCCTACAAATTTATTAAAAAGAAAATTCTTTAGAACGAAAAAGAAGCATATCTCGGTTTTTGCACTGAAAACAGCAAGAACTTGCAAGAAAGCAGGACACTTATTAATAAATACAGGCACATAATGAGTTCCTTCATATAGTAAATAGCTAGGAGAAAAGGAAGAGACCATTAACCTCTCATATCATCTTATGCAAGCATGTGTCCTATAAGGGGCTGTTTGGGATGCTAGAAATGGTTGGAAACGAAATTGCTTTCCATGGATTTGGTGTTTTTCGTTGTTTGTATTGAAAAAAGTAGCCGTTGGATATTGATTGACTTTTCTTTTTATAGGCGAATTGGGCTCGAACCCAAGACCTCGATGTTTAAACATGCCTTGTTCACTAATGAGTTATGAGCTTGAACATGAAAATTGACTGATACCATTACACATTTACACTTATCCACAGAAAATAAGTTAATTTATTTTCTTCATCAAAAGCTAATCCATGGCCATTTCCACGATTATGAGAGATGCTTCTCACCATTGACCGTTGACCATTCAACATCCCTGGAAACCAAACATGCAAGACAAAAAATGTATGTTCACCATTGACCTTTGAACAATTCCACTATTTTTAGTATTGTCAGATTTCTAGGGGTTTTCCATATCCATATTTTGGATTGTTGCTCTTGAAACACTCCCTAATATCATGTGAAATTACATGAGTTTTTGCTAACATGAAATGCTTCTCCCAGCAAAAGTGAAGCACTATGTGTGTTATGCAAATGTACTCATTAGAAGGAAAAAAAATAAAAAAATAGAGCATGTTCTTGAATGGGGCATGACTAGGACTTAAAATAACCTTTTAAAAAAAAAACACTCAAAAGCATAATTAAAATTATCTCTCAACCGGCTTGTAAACTCAACCAAAACAAATGACCACTCACATAGTTTAACTGAAAGAAGAACAAGATAGAGATACCTTTGGAATGCACGTAGGATTTCTTGAAGCATATTCACATAGTTTTCCAATCTTACAATCATTTGGTTCTTTATCCTGCCAAAATATAAGATAAGTCACATAACCAGAAAAAGACCAACAAGGAGCCAAAATTTTAGAGTACAAAAAATTCAATCATGACCACCACTTGATCATGTTTACTCAACAAAATAATCCATTCATTCCTCATACATCTCCATAAACATTGTACATGACCTATAGTTGAAGACCAACCTACTAAATCAGCTGATAGACACCTTCTACATAAAGCAACTTTATGTGAGATCCGACCCGAGTTCGCATGTGTGCATGTGTGTGTGTGAGTATGCATCTCATTAATTTTGGTCCCGCTGTCCTACCGATCAAATTTCGACGACCCGCGACCCTTAGATAGTATTTGCGATCATCCTTGAGTTCGGTCACGTAAACCCAACTCGGATCGACCCAAGACCTATGCCATTGCGACCGCATCGTCACCGCGGTTCCAACTCCGCGTCTCGTGCATAAATCCAACGTGTTCATCAAAAGTTGTAGGCCGCACATTATTTGGACCGATGATTTGTATTTTGGTGGGACCCACCTGGCTTACAAGTTTCCCCATGTGGACCCTACCCTAGTGCACTACTTCCTATGCAAGCTACCATGATTGCCTAGCCTAGCCTAGCAATTATGAGTTCTCTTTTCTAAAATAATCCTTATCTCTCTCCTTCCCTCTCTTTCTTCTCATTTCTAGCAAGCTAAGGTCCATGGCTTCCACCCCATCTCAACCCATTGCATGCTCCATCTATCCCATCCCAACCCTCTAAATCTCATCCTCACCATAGAATCTTCTTCTTTGAAGCTTGAGGAATATGGTGGTTGAAGAATCTTGAAGATCCATCAAGGTGGGTGCTCTTAAATCCTCCTTCATCTCATCTTTAGAGACTTGTGGGACTCATCAAGTGATGATGGAGGTCCCCCATGTCTCCATGATTGAGGCCAATGGCCCATTTCTTTGCATGTATGTTCCATGGGTAGGGCCATTCTCCATGGACCCCATCATGGCATTTTCCTTGATGCATGTCATTTTCCTCTCATGTGGCTAGATTTTTTTTATTTTCTCATTATTTTATTCTTAATTCTTGATGTGTGTGGCCCACTTAGTGGCCCTGGAATATCCAGACCATCCAAGCAAGGTGGACACTCATTGCTGTCCATTCTATGGACGTTGGCATCCCATTTGCCCCGTATTGGTCACATGCAATGAGTTTTATGAAGGGGGTATGGCCTGGATGTTTGTAGGGCCCACTAAGGTGGACCATAACACAATTTTATGGGGTATTTCCTCCTTTACTCAGTAGTTATGTTCAGTTATTTTCAGACTTACCTTGCTATCCAGAAAAATTCTAGAATGTTTCTGGGTTGTTTTTGGCATGGATTATGGACTGATTTGAGGGCTATTTTACCTCCATTGTTAGATTATTTCTAGAGGTGTGGACCCCACCTAGAAGCATGTTAAGTTTCACCTTCATCCATCCCTGTTTGATCATCCAAAAGGGTGGGCCAAGGAGGCTAGACGGTCCAGATTTTCTGGACTGTCCAGCCACTCTGCTTGCTGTAAAAACATAAATATCAGCTTATTTTTGAAATGGTGAGCCACCTTTGTAGATCCCACCTTGTTGTGTACTTGTACAAGGATGTTGGCCCTATATTTTCCCAAAATTTGGCAGACCTGGGCTCACTCTAATGGGGTGCACAAGTCAGGGGCAACCGCATTGTTTCAGCAAGAATTATTTCTGTAACCTTGCTGTCCATAATTTATATGAATTAAATAAAATACTTATATTACCTCAAAAATTATAAAATTTTTCAGAGAGGTGTCCTACCCATGCTAGGACCTACCTGAAAATTTTTAGGGCCAATGGATCCCATTTGGGCATCCAAAAAGGGTGGGCCAACATAGTGGACTGCCAGAAATTTTTGTTGTGCAGTCCAGTAGCATAGTTTCATAAAAATAAAATTTTAAAAATATTTTATTAAAAGGTGGACCATCTTTCTGGGTCCCACCTTGTTGTAGGCTTGATGAGAGACCTTGTGTCCAAATTTCAAGAATTTTGGAGGCCCAGAACCCACCCATTTGGATAGCCCAAATTTAGGACAGTTACATTTCCAGCAACATTCCACCCTAAACAGATTGTAATTTCAAAATTTATTAAAATAATTTTAAGTGTCTAAAAATTATGAAAATTTACAGAGAGGTGACCCACCATGGTAGGACCCACCTACCAAATTTTAGGGCCAATGGACCCCTGTGCACATCTTGGCAAGGGCTGGACCGGTCCACCACGTTGGGATGTCCAGGTCAGTCCGATTTTCTGGATAGACTGTATTATTTAAATTAATTAAAATACTTTTAGTTATCTAAAAATTACAAAATTTTGTGGAGGTGTGGCCCACCCATGGAAGGACCATCCTGTAACTTTTTAGGGCCATCGGGCTTGTATATCGACTGTGGTGTGGCCTGCAATTTAGATCAGTTTTGGGCCAAATACCAGGCCCATAGGACTAACCACCATAGGACGCCCCTACCTTGGGTTGTTGGGCCTGCATTCCAACGGCATAGCTCACTTAAAGTAAGTGTTGTATATCCCCCTTCTTATTTGGTGGGGCCCACTGTGATATATGTAGGCCATCACGAGTCAGTAGCCCATTTAGATTAAATAAATTTCTGGACTCCAGCAGGCCCAGGAAATGGGTGGGTTGAAATTCCAGCAAGGGGCCCAAAATTGCTGAATGGTTGATTGTTTTGGAGCTGTTGTGGCCCACCAAATTTAAGGGAGTGTTGGACACACTCTTTGCCTTCTTTCCTTAGACATTTTTGGGCATAATTAGTGCCTCTTAAGGCCCACATTTGTAGTGATATTGTGGGCTAGCCTTAACCAGATTTTTAGGTAGTTTTATAGGCCCAATGAGCTGGAAACCTCTTCCTTGAGCCCAAGATTGTGTAAGGGCTGACCTTATTGATTTATGGGCCCAATGAGCTGTCTATAAGCTGATCATGTGTATTAATGGGCCTTGATGCCCTCATGAAGTGCTTAATTATGGGCTGACTTGCAAGGCCCACATTGATGCATTTTGTGGAGGGCCTTGCTAAGTCTTTGGGCTGATGTAACAAGGCCCACACTGTCGGTTTAGGCCTTGCCCATGTGTATTCTTGGGTTTATGGGCTGCCCTCTAAGTCCGCCATAATGTAAGAATTGGATGACTTTTGTTTTTGGGCTATTTCCTTAGGGCCCATTATGTGATTTAATATATATGGCCGCCCTATTTATGTTGGTAATTAGGCCTTATGGACTAAGTCCTTTTAGATAGGCCCATTGATCTTGGGCCTATACTCTCCTATCTATTGTGATGGACTTAAGGGCAATAATATGCAAGAAGTTGGGCCCTTGGTTGCCCACCAAATTAACCCTGTACTTAGGCTAAGATGAGAGGCCCAACTCACTTGTGTTAAGTGTGAAATTTGCCCATATGGTTGAACTACTGAGCTGCCCATTAGGCCCACCACAATGATGGATTTATGGCCCTTATGGTTTGGCCCAAACTTTACTTAAGGGCCCACCATGCTACCTAAGTATTGGGCTTAGTGCATGGCCCACTAGGCCATGGATTGCTTAGGCCTTGGGCCTTATTTCATGCTCGAGTAGTGGCAGACTACCTCTTGGAAACCAGTTGAGGTTGGATGTCCTCCTGGGTGATCCTAAGATATGCCCATGGGTTTCTCTATGGATGGTTAAAGGCCCATCATAGACCCTAGGCCATTCATTTGAGGCTAAATATGGATGTATGTGGAGCCTACCTCAACGTATGTTAGTCCAGGCCATTCAAGCCTTGGATCGCTCGATCATGGAAGCACTCTCTACCTTGGGTTGCTGCTGGACTCACAATCCAGTAACAGGCCCACTTGATCTTTTCATGATATATACACACTCTCCATCTGGTGGAATCCCCTAGTGAGTATAGTTGGCCTTCATGAGATTATTTCCACATAGTCAACAAATTTCTAGACCTTAGCAGGTCAAGGAAGTCAAACGAGCTAAAAGTTTATCAAATGGCCTTAAATGTACAATTTTATGGTTAAAACTTTATTTGGCCGTGGGGCCCACCATATTGAGAACTTGTGTGCATGTTGCATGCTTATGTGTTCTTATAATCTTTGGGCTTAATCAGTGCATTCTTTTGGGTCATTTTTAGTAATTATATAAGGACCCCATCTTAGATCAGATTTTTGGGGCATCCTATGGGCCCAGAGTGGGTTGGGACGTCCCAGCTTGGCCCAGCCATATATTGGGCTGACTTTCACCATTTTGATGGACTTGTGGGTTAAGATAAGAATATTATTGGGCCCTTAGTTGCTCACTTAAATTGCTAGTTATTAGGCTGATGTAGTGGGGCCTATTTCATCTAAACTTAAACTTATTTTTGGGCCGTATATTGTGTACGTGGGCTGCCCACCGAGTCCAACTTAGTGCATGGATTCTATGATCATTGGGAATTGAGCCATTGGCCTTAATTCCCCTCTTGGAGCCCACATTGTTAAAAGTGGTATTATATCTTTTTATGGCCTATTATGAGGAATATATGTATGTGGTTACCTTTATTTTTATCTTAAATATAGGCCTTGGGCCTTCTATCCATATAGTTCATAGTTGATATGCCTTTTTGAGAAATGATGGTTAAATGTCCCTATTATAGATCCATTTAGGCCCGGTTGTATTTAAGAGTGATTAGATACTCATCTTAGACTCTTGCTAAGCTTATTTCTATATTACTTGGACCCGTAGCTTGTATACTTAGTCTCGTGGGCTACCCCAGATAAATGGGGCCCCACTAGAAGTTGGATTCCTTAAAGATATTGTCTAAGTACCTAGTCTTGGTCCCTTCTTGGATAAGAGGAATTAATATACATTGTATATCGCCATATAGTGTGATTAAATTCATCCTCATGACCCATGTATATCATTGTATGCTTGGATGACACTGTGTATGTAGTCATATTGTATCATCGGGCATTGCATGTTACCTTCTCCAAGGGACGTAGTATTCCCTCTTGAGCACGTTAGATGCTTGGAATTGATGCATGGTTGATTGTGTGATTCATGCATCTGGCATTGCATAACATATGAGCATTATCACCCTTACTTCATAGGGCTGTAGCCTCCACAGATACATCGTAGATGACCATGTTTGGACATCAAAAATGTTACTTGAGCATACCGGGTGCATAGGATGCCCATGGGTGAAATTTCCAAAACTTCCATGGTACCAAGGATCTGCTCCAACACTGTGACTGGGTGGAATATATGAGCGTACGAGGACCTTATACCATAAGGTCGTGACTCCCACTGTCGTGTAGTCGGTTGGATAGGGGTGTGGCCTTACTTGCCTGATGTAAGGAGGCATTGCTAGGCTAAGTCTAACTAGCTCGTGAATGGGTCCGCTACCATCAGGCCTTGCTGGTAATTGATTGTCCACAGGCAGGTAGTGAGGTCTCTTACGCTCGTTTAACTGTGTGGGGTCTGTAGAGCGGCAGTCATCCAGCAGTGTAATGGACCTCGGTGATTTTCTTATGATGAAAATGTACTTGATATGTGATTTAGATATGAGCACTGACATTACTTGCATTACATTAGCATTAGCTACATAAGCCCCTTCATGCATTGCCTTGGTATGGCGCCCAGTACTCATTGTAGCGTATTCATGATAAGCCTTGGTAATGTTAGTTATATTCTCATTGAGCATGTTTCTCTTCTTGTACCTCCTGCTATTCTTCTGTGCACCATTGTCATACACTTTCACCACCCTTTAAGCTTCTATAAGCTTATGCACAATTAATGAGTACAGGAGACTCTAAGCAGGCGTTGTAGCAGCAGAGCGTGGAGTAGAGTTGAGCATGAGGACTCCAGTGTTGTTGACTTTTTCCTCTTTGCCTATTATCTTATGTATGTCCTTTCGGACCTGATATAAGCTTGTAAAAGTTCAAATTCTTAGTGGATTTTGTGATATGTGCCCCTTATTATTCTCAGATGTACTTGCTGTGATCTTGAGTATACTCGTATTGGAAATGATTATACTGTTATAGAAATCTTCCTTGTAAGATCATAGGATCGGAACTTGCCTCAGGAGCCGAGAATGGGACACTACGGAGGCTGTTGCGGCCAGAACCGGCCATCAGGTTCCTGGTGAGTCCGGTTACCGAGTCTGGGGCGTGACATTTACGTATCATAAGTCCCAATCTTCCAACTAAATAAGAAACATCAAGTCAAAAACCAACTACCAAATCTTGTTTGCAATCCGCTTCTACCATAGTGCCAAGGCTAATGTTTGCATTGGTACAAGGGTATCATAATGTGCATTTTTCTTATCATCTACTTGTAGTAATGTGGGTGTTAGCACAATAGGTTCCAAAAGTTCGCTAATATGGAAGATTTGGTGTGGAAATTAGCATAGAGAACGAAGTAACTAGAAGAATTTGTTAGAATCCCCCTCCTCTAGAGGGATCATCTAGAAAGCGAGTCGTTTTGGATGCATTCAGACAGAAAAGAGTTTGGTAGAACTATAACAAAGAACTATTATTCAAATTAAAGAACCCCTCCTGCATCAATTGGTATCAGATACCAATTCCTTCTTCGGGTTTTTGATCGATTGCTAGTGCAAGTTTGTCCACAAGTGTCAAAAATTTGTTGGATTTGTGTCTTGCTCGTCGAATCTGTTAAACTTTGAAATGATATCTTGCTCGTTCCAAGGTATCATCATCCATTTCAACCTTATTTTGGCCATTCTCTACCTAATCATAACCATATTAAGGTGGGTGTACTAACAAGCTAACAAAAAATAATAATAATAATAACCATATCAAGATTCAAGACACTTATAACAACAACCGCGACAAAACCCCTATAACCCAATTCAGTTAATTAATTTCCAACCAATAATCTGTCAAGAACCTCTCCCAACACACCCCCTCCTCATCAACCTATCGGTCATAAGTTCTTCGATACCCTAAGTTCTGGGCTGTGGAAGACCCGAACCCGAGGCAATAAACAATGGATTGAATCTCTAATTCTCTATGACAACAACTAAAGTAATTAACACCACACTTTAAGAACAGAAGCATGGTTGGAATCAAGATCGAAGAGGATGACATCCCAAAATTCAAATACAATCGATGTCGGAGACTTTGAAGAATGGCTTGATATGATAGAACGGATATAGAATCCTATGAAAATTCTAGAGAAAACATCTTCTGAAGATATTGACAACCCAATTCAAGGGCTAAGCATTGACGTCATGGAAACAAATCCACCCTATGCAAAAGAGCAAGGGCAGCCCAAGATCGCCATGTGGCTAAAGATGCACCATTTTATCATAGATGTATTCTTTCATTTCAACAATGTGCAACCCTAATGGTTGGTTATCAAAGCAATTCACCAAGCCTCTATGGTGGAACCTCAACTTGGTTGAGCGGGTTCTAGGGTTGCACAAGATAGCCCGGATGGTTTGATTTCTGATGAAGGTGACACATGTATGATCCAAGAATATTCGAGATCGATTGGCGTTGACAAGGTGATATGCAAGCAACTCTAGCACCATGAGGTGACAACAAATTTGCTCTCTCAAGTGCTTCTAGTGTGGTGTGAGTAGGTGCATATGAACATTGCTTGTCACAAGAAACCCATACAACAAGACAAAAGGAAACAAGTGATGGAGAATGGATTTAAATTTGGAGATCTTGATTATCAAGATTTAGAGCTAGTGTATATTGTTATGAAAAAGTGGAATTGGTCAAGTCTCAAAACATCATAGGAGACCCGATCTTTGATGCAGAGTTGATCAAGTCGCCAAGAGCCTTTAGAGATCCAATTTATTATTGTTATGACGATGATGTAAAAGATGAGGTAGTTTATGGTAACAACTATGAGATTTTGGTGTGTCACAAGAGCCTTCTATTGCTAGAGCAATCCAAGCCAGAAAGGCTTCCCATTTTTTATGGGCATCTTCAACAAGGAATAAGAGCATGACATTGGACATGCCAAAGGAGAAACTGAAGACGATGAAGCTATAGTCCTTGCAAATGATTTGGTCGCAAGCCTTTATCTATGGGAACCCTATGCTTTGACAAGGGTCATGTTCAAGTTGTAATCGTAATACACTTGTCCACAACAAGTAAGATTCAACCACAAGGCCCCATGAAGGAAGGATGGGTTACCATTGAGAGTGGACCAGTTGTGACATAAGCTAACGTATGCTAGTAAACTCCACTAAGATATGCCCTCTTCATTTTCTATTAGCTGGGAGAAGTGGATGCGATGTGTTATAACAACATAAGACATTCATTTATGCTAATGAGTGTCAAAATGACACCCCAACCTATATAAGAGGAAGGTGAATGTCTTCTCCACATTTTCAATCCACTCGATGTTGTTCACAAAAACATCAGTGTCATATCAAAGTGCGAAAGGTAATTGGTGATGAATCTTCATATGGCCTCCCTAGGGTTGGTGTTGACTATGATATTGCTAATTATGTTGGAAGCTTAAATAACACAAGCGGCATTTGGAAGTTGCCCATCCACCAAGTCTCGAGGGCAAGTTCTTTTTAACCAGGAGGGGCAGTCATCGAGTGACATTTATACCTCACCTTTCATGACCCAATGGGTGACAGATTTTTGGAGATTCAAAGGCAAAATGTTGTATTATATCCCAGAGAATGGCAGAGGCCTTTGTTATGGGGCCGATCGCCATATGTCTAGACACCCAGAAACAACAAAGACCCAAAGATACAACTATCACTGGTAGCGATACCGATAACATTGGTAGTATCAGAAATTTCAGGTATTAGCAATGTATCGCTAAGTATTGCCAACATATCAATATCGCTATTGTAATCGCCAATATTTTTAACTATGTAAATTCTAGGTGTCGCATGAATTGATAATGCATCAACATCGTCAATGCATCACCAATATTTTTGATTATGTAAATTCTAGGTAATGCTTGTATCATAAGTGTATCAACAATATTTCAATAGTAAATTTTTATTTTAATTTTTTTCATGAGTACATGGTTGTATGTAGTGTTCATTTTGTCATTGATAACATTGATAAGATCTCGATATTATCGATATCGCAACATGGGGTGATATCGAGACCACAATCTTTCATTTCATTTTCAATTATTGATGATTTCGTGGTGAAATATCATGCGTTGTTGATATTTTGCATTATCGATGAATGTTTGGATGGTTAAACAAGCTGGATGGGATGGTTGGACTAATTTCTTACAACAACACATGCTTTTAAATAGGCCAGATGGGATGATTGGACTCGATATTATGTATGTATTCTTTTTGCAATTTTTTATTTCTAAATATGCAAATATGTCCATTTTAACATCTCCTGAAGTTTCATTGAATATTCAACCATTTTTCCCATGTTTCCCCGCATTTCCAATTATCAGCAATATTATTGGCGATATCAATATTGTTTCTGTATCGATATCAATATTGTTTCTGTATCCCCGGCCGGCAACTTGTAGCGATACTGATACTCTGAGCACTGCTTATTGTTAGACGGCTATTACATGAGGCCCACTTGGCCCAATTCACATTCCTAGTAATGTTGGAGACCCCACATGCATGTTCATGCATCTTTAAAGACCCTACACTAGAAAGATGTACATGAGCTACATATAGGAGCTTGATGGACACATCAGACCATTAGATTGGGTGGACACGATGATCAGCCCGTTGGATCATCATTATCGGAAATCTTGATTGTGGACCCCCGTGGGCCACAAAATAGTTTAGTTGTTTAGATTGTTTACATGCTTCATTATTTTTAGTATACCTTATATTTGTGTTGAGATTAGGGGTTAGGAATAATTTTTAATTTATTAAACGTCTTTATATTGAGAATCTTTTCTGAGAGCGTCTTTTTGTAAAATATTTTTTTAAAACTATAAAAGAGAAAGATGGGTGTGTGAAGCCATAATGCCATTATTTTGAAAAGAAAAAGAAAAAAAAAGCTTTATGTTTTCTCTTCTTCATGTGATTTAAAGAATACTCCATGTGATTTAGAGATTGTGTGTAGTGTGATTCTATTCCTCATTCAACGGAGAGTGTTCTATCTATCATCTTCCTTCTCTCTTCCTTTCTACCCAAAAGAGGTATTTTCCCACAAAAAAAAAACTTCATCTCTCTTCTTCCCTTTCTATCCAAGACTATTCAAATAATCTTTTTCTTCAACTTTTCATCAACCAATTTTAACACCAACTGAAATCAACCATTGAGGACCCAAAAACCCTAGCCAACGACCCACACATGCGAGCCCCTATGCTAACCATATGGACAACCGCTCAATCCTTTGATTTTCCCTTACTTCCCTTATCAAAACCCCTTAAATTCTCATTCATAATCCTATCCTAAACCATAGATCCCCAAATTTCTACTTTTTTTTAATTTCTAAAAACCCTAAGTCCAAAATTCCCAATTTCTATAAATCCTAATTTTTCAAATTTCATATTTTCCCTTTCCTAACCCTAATCATAAAACTTACGAATATGTCCCTTGAGTGTAGAACATGCCTCTGCTAAATTAGAAGTTATATCCTTCCATCAGGTCTAGTTTTAATTGATTTATATAATTTCCTCACAGGCGGGTATATGATTTAGGTTAAATCAAATTTTATTTCCTATTGTTTACTTTTAATTACTTAATGGATTAGCATCTTTTGTTAATTAAATTACTTTATGGACTCTTTCATAATTCTCACCTTGCATGCTAAAATTAAATCATTTGCCCTGCATCAATCACCTCTATTTCAAAACTCAAATCTAACCTACAAATGTATTCAGCATCAAAGGTCTTATCCCATACCATGGTGACTTTACGAAAGGAGATGACAACAACAGTTTAAAGGTGCATTCTCTTTAGCAAGGAGTCTGTTGCAATCCAACGCGTGCCCCACTTATCTCAAAGCTGAAATTGAGAGAAATGGCCTCACAGTATTTTAACAGGATTTCAAGTTCTTTGTAATTTTAAGCTTTAACGGGGTCATTTTGGTCATTTTCTTTTAAATGTTAGTTTTTAGTGAGGAAGTGATGAGGTTGTTAGGGTTAGTTTTGATAAGTTGAGATTAGTTGTGATTTATGCACTAATCACCAAGATTAGTTAAAAGTTAGTTATGGTTGTTCTATAAATGCTATGTTTGAGAGATTGTAAGAAAATTATGGAATTTTGAAATGAAAATTGATTTTGTTCCCAATAGAGGGAAAGGAGATTCTCCTTTTCTTGCCCGTTGGCCGGGTGGATTGGAAGGGATTGAATGGTACTGGGGTGGATGGCATGGTTTTCTAGGTAATGATGGTTTTGTCAGTGGATTGTCTTGGGATCCATGGGATTGCTCTATCCTTAGATTGCTATATCCAGTCTGTTTGGCATGCCCAGCCAATTCCGGAATTAAACCTTCCCATCCCTTCCAATCCCTCAAACCAAACACGTCCCAGCAAATTTGAACGGATTAGGGTGGATTGGATGGGATTTAAAGGTAATAATGGTGTTGTCAGTGGATTGTCTTAATATCCATGGGATTGGGATCAGATCACGGACTCTAATTGGCAGGCCCGGCCAATCCCGGGATTTAACTTCCAATCCCTTCCAATGCCATCCAGTCCCTTCCAATCCGACCGGCCAAACGGGCCCTTAGGAAACTCGCAGATCACCAGATCTTGGAGGATTTCTGACAGTTCGTACTGGAGAAGCTCGTTGAATTTGGATTCCTCACCATGGGAGGCTGCGCCATGGATTCAGCATGCCCACTCCTACATCAAGTGGTATCGGAATTAAAAAGAACCAAAAATCCCACCAAAATAGAGATGATCCCGTTTTGGCCCTTCCGCTTAATCTCAGCCCTCTAGATCAGAGGAGCTCACGTGAACTGCATCAGACTAACAACCGAAATACATACACAATGACTGTTCAAAGGAACTAACATCCTTTAAAGATAGTAACCAATGACTAGTAATTCTTGACTTCCCCTACTGCAACACACGCTCCACTCTCCAAATGGATCATAAAAGTTAACCGGAGACTTCTCACGAGAAACATAATCACTAGTTATGGACTAAGTATGAAAGTCCAATATTGGACGATCAAAGGAAATATAAGTTCCATTGGCATGTGAGACCTCTTGAAGATTTCATTAGATTTTGAGAACTATCAGCCTGATATACATTCAACGGTAGCCTCTCCAGCTGCAATCCATTCGAAGGATCAACTGAGTAAGACGTAGCAATTGATGCTTTCCCACTTTGTTGCCATAGTGTAACTTTACACTATACTTGTGGTGTTTTCTCATTGCAGTGTTAGGGTGGCCTTGATGACACTTCCATTGCTGCAAGTGCTATTGCACGAATGAGTGAGAAACTCACATCCATGTGCTTCTATCAATATTCAATTATTTGGAGGGTTTGAGCTTAAGTTGAAAAGCATAAGCATCATGGATTTGAATGCAGCATATGTGGCAAAGATCCGTTGTTAGAATATCAAGAGTGTTAATTGTAGGAAGGTAGCCAAAACATAATTTGTTGACTAGCTAAAGGTCAACCAATAGTTGGATAAGTAGTACCAAGTCAAAGGCCACTGGCTGCTCAAGAGCAAGCAACCTCTAGTGCCGACTAGCTTCAAGTGAGCCTTTGTTAAGTTTTCCTCTTTTTTATTCTTCTTCTTTTTTTCTCTTTCTTTTTTTTTTTTTTTTGTGTGTGTGTGTGTGTGGAGAACTAAGCCTTTTTTAGAATGAATTACCATAGCAAGGGAGATAGCTAGCCAATCATCAAGATCTCTGCAACCTTCGACAACTCACACCTAAGCCTAAAAAGGCCATCCACCACTAAAAACAAAAAGCTACCTCACCCAAAGGCACAACCTACAACTAAGGCTTGACCTAAGCTGATGAATCCCTTAGAGCGAGGTTTGACAAGGTGACATATTCCTAATCTCACCAATCTCCATGCAGAATATCCTGAAGCAAGTTACCATTTCCTTCTACCCTTTTGCCTCTTTGGGGTGATTCCCGGCCCCTTGGTCAATCACCGTGCTCTAATCATCATGTGCAACAGCACATGAATGTTAGGTCATTCATTTAGATAGACGATGAAAAGATGGTTGAATGATTAAAATAGTTTTCACTACATGCTTTTACTGAAAATTTAACAAAGTGAATTCCCACTCACCGCTGCAATTCATGTGCCTTCGGAGATGTTGAATTTCTCGTGACATGTACAATTTGTTGACATATTAATGGACAAACAGAAAAGATTCATGTTGTCAAGGCGTTGCTTGTAATCAGAAAAGTAAATTATTCACCAAATGAAAGCTTGAATTTAGGAACTAGGAAATCAATGTCTTTATGAGATCCCACTTTCAATGGCAATTCTTCACAAGAAACTAGCTCCGTAAGTTTTATATGCTCCGTCACATAACGAGCTAAATCATAACATTTCACATAGGACGTCGATGCTTGGTTATATACTTCTGTTCTCAGCAATGGCATACCACATTTGGACTCCCTTTCGCTAAATTTCATCAGCGATGAGGCATTAACAATTATTCATGCAAAAGTCACTGCCAACAATACCAATTTCAAACTGGGAACACCAGACAAAAATTCTAATCAGAAACCAAACACACCAAAATGAACCAGAGAAGAACAAACAGAGGATCTCACCTGCGATCGAGGGAAGATAACCCTAAGAATCTTCTTGTACCGCTTCACTGGCTGCCTCGACCTGGCTCGCAATGCAGGGCAACAGAAGCACATTCTCCCACACATGGGCTTGACATCACCCCCATTGAAAGATCCCCCTCGTTTCTTCCCTCTTCTCCTTGATCGAACCCAATTCCCAGGAATTTCAGCTTCAAACCGTAGATTTCAAATCCCGGGACCAGCCTACAAACGCAAAGGCCAAAAAACGGAAAAAACTAAATCTCCTGATGGAAGAACCCTAATTCGATTAATACGATCAGAATTCCATGAAAACGATCAACGAAAACAGAGAATCAGAATTTGATAGAGCCGATTTTCAAAGGAAATTGAAGAGATTGAGAGACGGATTTGAGGATTTTCTTACCTCGAATCGTCTCCTTGAAGAGAAAGGGAGAAACGAGGAGGCTGGAAATCCCGAACAAGCTAGGAATGAAAGCACCAGATGTCCCACATCTCTCCCCCTCTCCCAGAATTCTATATATAGCAACGATCGAAAAGCGGTCTCTCTCTCTCTCTCTCTCTCTCTCTCTCTCTCTCTTATCGGTTTCATATGCCTTTTAGACCTTCGTCTCTGTCCTCTCGCGCTCGTTTGCCTACGTCGTGACTCGGACTAGCCGGCGTGTGTCGCACCATTGGGCCCACGCTATGAAATTATCTAGTGATCAGATCCGTTAAAATTCTGGTTTATTTAGTATAATATTTATGTTAGAAATATCTGGTTTTACTGTCACTATTATCGGATGAATTTAAAACGATGAAATGAAACTTTCAGTGGCTCTAATTAAGATAAAAGATCAAGGATCAAGATCGTAGATAAAAAGTGGATATTTGAAGATAGGTTATGTGATGACGGATAAAACGGACAGTCCAAATCAATGGACCATCTCATCATATGTCCCAACGGGGGGACACATGCTGGAGATTCTTAATCGCGACACAGGCAAAACGAATTTCTTTCCCTCCGTTTTTCCGCCTAATAATAAAAGGCAAAAGACATTTTCGGAGCGAATAGGCAACTGCCATTGGTTTTGGTGATTTTTTTGCTCATTCCATAGATTGGTCTGAAAAAATAGAGAGACAATATGGATTAAATGCATACATTATACATTATGGTGGGGCCCAAAGTACACAGTCTAATAGCTATCTTGCTACTGGCAGCGTCACCAGGCAATCCGCGTGAGATTAGGCCACAGGAACTCTGGTATCACGATTGCAGTTAAATCGATTTCAAGGACCTCCAATTTTTCCGGGAATGACCGGCAGTATTGTAATATTATGCTGAAAGTCGGGTTACTTGTTCAAGACAAATATGAAACTCGAAGAGATTCCGCTCCGTATCGCGATGGGCTCGTGCTGTTCTGCACCATTCGATGAGTAGGCCTGAAACAGAGGAGGAGATTGCCACGTCTTGTACAGGTAAGCCACGCAGGACGTTTAATAGAATCTTGAAAAAGCTTGAAATTGTCTGCCGTCCCGTTTCGAATCTCTTCCGAGTTCGCGCGACCGGCCGTTGACGTTGATGTCCCTGGTTCAACGGATTCGGTGCACGTCGGGCGCAATTTAGCCCTTTATCAGCGGACCCTATGTCTACTTTGAATGTGGAGTTCCCAGAATCCGTACTGGTACTTCAGGAGATCCTGACCATCAATGTTTTTTTGCTAACGAATGGATGGCTATAAAAAACTGATCAAAAGCCCCCATTCAACAAGAATACAGAGAGATGGTTTAGCTAATTCGACTAATTTTTTTCCTGATATAATCATTCACGGGGCCCATAATTTGCACGGTAGGGATTGCAACGGATGCAACGGTCAAGAAAATGGTGATCGGTGAAAGGACTGGTCAATCGGACATGGATTGCGTACTGATAGCGTCAGTAGTGCTCTGTGAGCCCACATGATATATGTGTTTTATCCAAGCCGTCCATATTTTTTTAAAAAAATTTATTATAATGCGTGAGCCCAAAAATGAAGAAGATCCGAAGCCACAGTCGACCACACCACAGGAAAAAGACGGACATTGTATGCCCACCATTAAAAACTTTCTAGAGCGTAATGAAATGTTTATTTGGCATCCAACCGGTTGATTTTATTTTATTTTATTTATTTATTTTGAACACACACCCCACACGCTCACGCCGTAGTGGGATTTCACCACCTATATATGGATACCAACCCTTCACCGGTGTTGAAACTCCGGGGAGTCTACCACCCGAGTAAGAGTAAGGATCCATCCAACTACGAATATAAAACACAAATATCAAATTAACTCAAAACTTCTATGGTTCCCAACCAGTTTTAAATGATGAGTTTTTAATCAAAATTCTTTCATGTAGCGTGGTCCATATTGAATTTGGATCTCTCTCATTTTTGGGCTCATGCTATAAAAAATTCTGAAAAAATGGATGAAAGGTGTGGATAAGAAACATACATCATGATGGCGCTGTCAGCATGCAATCCGCGTCCTGGTAAACTGACAGGCCACTTCGAGAAACGGGACCGGGATTGCCTACCGCACCTTTTCTATACAGCGCCTAAAAAACGCAAGCTACGTGGGGTCCGCAACGTTGTATATGTTAAATCCATTCCATCCATCAGGTTGAAGCAATTCTTTGAATGGTATATACAGGTTAGAAGCCGGATTTAAATCATACGGCAACATCAATGGAAACAATTTAAAATCTACGAAAATTGCTAAGCTCACACGTTGTGGCCAGCCTAAGTTTTGTACCATCCCTTTGTCCTAGTGATTTAAACTTGACTAACGGATTTGATGATTGGTACGGATCATGGTGGGTCCACGAACAAATCTATGGTTGGCATCCCATCTCCATGGGTCCCTGTGTCCTGATCCACTTAAGTAGTGAACCTGGCTGAGTTTTTCTTCGTGGGCCTAAAATACATGATAGAACCTGATGGACGGAGTGGATTCTACCGATTCAACATGGTAGACCCACATACTTGAGTGTGGCAGAGGATTCCAGTCCTCAAGAACGAGCCCATGTTTCAAACCTTGCTGGGCAGTTACTATTAGGGCTGAAAGTTGGGCCGGTTCAATCCGACTGGCCTCTATTGACATTGGGTTGGGTTTGAGTAGAATATATTGGGTTTGGCCTCGGGCTTGGACTATACAAACACCAATCAATAAATTTTGAATTGGGCTCGCGTTAAGGTCTCGGGTTGCTTGACCTAACTTAAACCCAATCAATATATAAGATCCTTATAAATTAATTATAATTGAGAATGCATTGCCTGTTTTAAAGGCACATGAAATTCTAATGCCATCGGTTTCTTTGGTCCACATCATTTTCAATGATTCAAGTTAATAAGATATGTTGGATCTCTCTCTCTCAAATAGATTGCTTGATACACAATATAACTTAGACTTTTAAAATATTAGTTGTCTTATATTTTTATTTTATTTGTTTGAAAAAAATGTGAACTTTTTTACGATAAATAACTCCTTATATGATTAATAGAATTATAGTTACAAAAAATAATGTGTATTGAAAATATAATAGACTAATGTAATAATGAAAATATTAGCATATATTTACCCGACCAATTCAACCTAGCTTGCTTAGGTCGAGAATTCGTAACCCAAGTTTAGGTTGGGTTAGATTAGGGTTGACATATATAAGAAGAACCTTGAGTTGAGCTAGGGTTAAAAACCAACCCAACCAACTTTCAGGCTAGTTAATACAAAAGGATTGGGGCGATGTGGATGGTGAGACCGACTCCAGAAGTGGGCGCAGGCTTGGTGTTACCCAAGTAATAGCTCAGTGGCTGTTACCTATGCCGTAGGGCCCACCTTAATCATATGTTGTATATCCACTATGTACATCCATTTTTATAGTCATTTTTAAGATTTATTCACAAAAATTAAGAACCACACCACAAGAAACAATAATAATTGAATGCTCCCCATTGAAATCTTCCTAAGGTGGATTGGTAGAAGATCTCTAATGTTTATTTTCCATAACACTCATTGATAAGGTCAACAATAACGGGATGAAGAGAAAATACTAAGACCAAATTGATCCAAAAGTTTTGTGGCTTACAGAAAACTTTTCTCACCACTTTTTTCAGTAGTGTGGTCCATAAGAGATTTATATCTTCTTAAGTTTTGGGGTAACCGCCTTAAATGAGCTGAAAAAACGGGTGGACGGCATGGATATGAAACCTATTCATCAAGGTGTGCCCCACACGTTATCCGTAACACCCACAAAGCTGTTGACCGGTTAACAGCTAATCCTCTCCCTCAAAAACTGGATTAATCATGAGCTTCGAACTGGGGATGATAGGGGTTGAGTTGGATGAACCAGAATATGGTCACAAGTATCATCCATCAATCCGAACTGTTAAACTGGTGGGCCTCATTATGGAAGGATGATGTTTTTAAAATCATACAGTCAAAAGCACCATAACCATCACTCATCTTTGTTTTCAAACATTTAAATATCGGCCATTAACTGTTTTTCTTTCCCACTGTTGATTCAAAGGCCACTGTGTAGATGGCTAGGATCATCCTATCTATGCATTTCTTGAACAAATTCCCATCCATGATTGGTCCCACTAGATGGACAATCCTGATTGAAAGATGATCCTAAATGTAGCATGATGGATCTAACATATTCTGGCCCTTCCGACCGTACGGCGTCGATCTCCATCTCTTTGTTGTAATGGGGAGTAACGTCCACAATGTTATAATATGTGGAAATGGCCTGGATTGGTTTGCACGCTCCACCATCACCTCTACCCAGGGCACAAGTGCCAACATGGCAAGCGTATAGGCATCTGATCAGTGCATAAAAATGGCCACTCATCAAGTCATTTCATTTTTAGGCCCAGCCGAAATGCTCCCGATATAGTTGATATACACCAGTGCACCACAATATAGATATTCATAATCTTATGGCAAAGACAACTCTAATGAGAAGTGGAACATCGATTAAGGTCTAAGGGTCCGTCAAAAGATGAGAAGCTCCAGGGAATAGGCAAGGATGAGAACCAACGAGAGGGTTCCAGTCCTTACCTCAGTAGTAGACTCTCAGGAGTTTCAACACGAGGTCTAGGATTCGATACCCACCGGTGGTGAAATTCCACTAATGCATGCATGGGTGTATGTCGGGTGCGTGTGTAAAAAAAAAAAACCCAATCAGAAATATGAAGGCGTCTGACAAATCTTTTAACAATGACTATGGAAAAATGGGCACCAAGTCTCTGTGATCCAGACCATTGATCCAATGGGCCATGACATGGACAGACCATGCCTCAAAAATCCTCCTGATTCATAGCTAATGACCATCCACTATTTGGCCTTTTTGGTCCACAGTGGGAATCATCCTCTCTTTTTTTTCCCCTCCCCTTCTGGTAACTTCTAGAAGAGTTAGAATTGCTCAATCAGCAGGATTTTGGGGAATTCACATAAATGGCAAGACCCACCAGAATAACGCATGGATCACCAATTCATGGACCCTACTTGCCCAAAAGTCAAGGCTCAAGAAAAGGCAAATAAAATGTAATTTCATCGACCAAGACCTGCACACAATATAAGACGTTTAAACTTTAAACGTGTCCTTGCAATGGTCCGTTCAACAGACCACCACAAGACCCCTACATCGTTCTCGAGTTTTCATCACCACATCATGGTTTTCAGCACCCATCAAAAACTGTTAAAGGATTTCAATTGAAACATGAGTGTCCTATATTCACAAGGCTCACAGCGACTGATAGACTAGAAAGGGCCCATATCTGCTTCATAGATGTCATTCCAGTCATGGTGCCAGCTTAATATTCCCTGGGAACACTTGAATGCTTCTTCACTTCATCCTGCGATTCAGAATGGATAAAAATAAAATAAAGCAACATTTAATTCACATCTAGGATAGACAGATTTGGAAATAGCTAAAAAATACATTCGCAATGCAATGGTGAGTTTAAAAGCAGCTTTTAAATGGTAGTGATGATTTGGCAAAGTAGCTTATCTAACACTAGCTAATATAGCAGTCAATGATGTAAAATAGAGCTATTTTCTATTTTTGGGCATGAAACATGAAAACGACAAAAGAAGCGTCTGCCATGCTTGCTGCTGGTGGGAAATCAGCACCATCCCATCAGGTATGAAACATGAACATCGAGTCAAGTTTTCAGGTTTTTTGAATTATGATAGAGAGTTGGAATTAGTTTCAACTCCCTGGGGTCGTTTGGATAGGAGTAAATGGAGGTAAATAGGTATGATCTGGAGTAAACGAAGGTAAATGGTAATTGAAGTGTGTTTGGATGAGAGTAAAATGCATATAAATGAAATGAAATGGAAGTAAGTGTGCATGTAAATGAAATCCTTCATACGAGAGAGATTTTGGAAGTAAACAGGGGTGAAATGTCTTTTTGAGCTTCCTTGGAGAGTCACACGTGTAAACAAAGGTGCCGTTATGCACATGTCCAACACACATGTGCCATGTTAATGATACTTCGAAATAGTCCAATGACCGGCTACATCACTAAAATCATACCAAAAGAATAATCCAAACCATCCAAAGGATGGCCATATAAATGGAAGGTTAAAAAAGTTGGCAAGTTGCTTGTTTGTGATTTACATTTGTGGCTTACTTAAGAATTGGATTTGATTCATTTTTGTTATAATACCCTAAAATTATTTGGAAAAATGGATGGACTGCTTGTATATGGAATACATACATCAAAGTAGACCCCACAATAAGGGCCACACCTAATCCGCTCCCGAAATGGGATTGTGTACCGAGTTACCCAGTACGCTCTTATCGTGCTGAGTAAACTCTGTTGGGCCCACTATGAATTCATGTAGTTTATCCATGCCGTCTATCCGTTTTTCCAGATCATTTTAGGGGTTGACCTAAAATTATAGTATATCCAAAGCTCAAGTAGACCATACCAAAGGAAACAGTGGAAGTATTGATTTCCACCATTGAAACATTTCTAACCCCCCCCCCAGTGCTGTTTATTTGTCATCTAAACTGTTCATAGGATCACAAAGACATGGATGGAGGGAAAACACAAATATTATTTTGATCTAAAACTTCTGTGGGCCCCAATAACTTTTCAACGGTAGACTTCAATTCACGCTGTTTCAGGTGGTGTGATCGATTTTACCTTTGGATATGATTAATTTTTGGTTTAAAGTACTAAAGTTATATGATAAAACGGATGGACGGAGTTGATACAATGCATGAATTACGATGGGCCCCACGGAGTTTACTCAGTACGCTTAGCGTACCGAGTTTCTCAGTGCGCAATCCGCTTCCTCCCAAGTTCAATCCAAGTAGAGGGGCTCGTACAGGGGCTCTATTTTACCCATCCCAAAACCAACAAAACGCATCCGTCCGATTCCCTCAACCCCATCTTCACCGTCCATTTCAAATCCCGCTTTAATTGAAAATTCAAATCTCTTTACCGTCATTCCATCCTTTTATAAATCAAACGCTCTTCCAACGGGGTCGCATTTTCTCTAACTGAAGTCCCTTCTCTCTCAAAGACACTATCTCCGTGTCTGTCCTCCCCTTAGCCATGGCCGAAAAGCTCCCGCTCCAAACCAGCAGCGCCTTCAACACCGGCCGCCCGCCTGCAAAAACAATAGAAGAGACCTATCAGAAGAAGACCCAGCTGGAGCACATCCTCCTCCGTCCTGACACCTACATTGGGTCGGTCGAGAAACACACCCAAACCCTCTGGGTTTACGAGGGTGGTGAGATGGTCCACCGCTCCATCACATACGTCCCGGGCCTCTACAAGATCTTTGATGAGATCCTCGTCAATGCAGCAGACAACAAACAGAGGGACCCCTCGATGGACTCTGTCAAGGTAGAAATCAACGCCGAAGAGAATTGCATCAGCATCTACAACAATGGGGACGGAGTGCCTATCGAGGTCCACCAGGAAGAAGGGGTCTATGTGCCTGAGTTGATCTTTGGGCATTTGCTGACGAGCAGCAATTACGATGATAATGTGAAGAAGACAACGGGCGGGAGGAATGGGTATGGTGCAAAGCTGACGAATATATTCTCGACAGAGTTTGTAATTCAAACTGCTGATGGGAAGAGGCAGAAAAAGTATAAACAGGTATTTTAGAGATCTTGGATTCAATTTCTTGGGTCGATTTGTTATCTTCTTTTGTTTCAATCACATGTTAGACTTCTGTTGTTTTTTGTTTCTTTGGTATTGCTGTCGATCCGAAGATCTGGGTTTCTTGATATTGTTGTAATGAATTTCTTCTTCATTTTCTTCTTTTCTTTTTCTTTTTAAAAATGAGGATCTAATTTTCAGTTTCCATTTGTGGGTTCTGATGATTTAAGATTGATGTTCTTGTTTCTTTCCATTTCTTGGGTCAAGGAATGATAGGATCCCTTGATTTAGTGGTGATCAGACAGTTGATCTGATGGGAGAATGTCCAAAGATCTGTTTGATTGGAAGATCTTGACCATTTGATCTTTGGCCTTCATCAATTAAATGAGGATGGCTGGCTTTTGTTTTGTGTTAATTATCAATTCGTGGGCAGCTAGTCCAAAGGTCAGGATATTCCAATCTGGAAAATATTGGTTATCAAGTGTATGCCCATCAGATCAACGGTCTGGATCTTCCACTTACTGTCTGACGATCTGGTTAGGGTTATAGCAACACTTCCATTTCTTGATGTTCATGTAACAGAAAATGTACTCAATGGATTTCACCCTTTTAGGTGGGATTGACATTTGGATATTTTAGCAATGAGGAATGAGTACCTAGGTGAGCTTAAGTTACAACCCCTTTCACACATGCCAATGTGGCAACCGTGATCCAGATATGAACCACCATTCAAAAAATGGGCCCCACCATGAAGATTTCTGGTTGAGAAAATCAGGTCAGTCCCATCCTCAGGGAGGTCACATGTGTACATTGGATCAGTCTGTTGGCTGGGACTGCTTCAAGACCTCCATTGTTTTCATCTGAGATATGGCTGTCTTGATGATTTCGCTGGCCCGATTTTCCATTGGCTATCTTCGGGTGGGTTCCACCTTTTGCGCTGCTTGGATATCATAGACACTTGACACATTGGCACGTGTAATTCATTGCAGCTGAGGTGAACCTACAATGGGTTGCAGGCCGCCGTTCCTCTTTGCAATAACAACCTTATTTTCTTTCTATTAAAATTGAAATCAAGGCTCAACATTTCAATTATTCACTCATTTCTCTGAATTAAACTTATGATGCTTTCACGATTTTGCTTACATACATCTGCCCTTTTGATTTTTCCTGCTGCTAAGGTTTTCACAAACAACATGGGAAATAAATCAGAGCCCTCCATTACTAAGTGCAAGGAAGGCGAAAACTGGACCAAAGTTACTTTTAAGCCTGACTTGGCGAAGTTCAATATGGCCCATTTGGAAGATGACGTTGTTGCTTTAATGAAGAAACGAGTAGTCGATGTGGCTGGATGCCTCGGCAAGACAGTAAAGGTTGAGTTGAACGGACAGAAGGTGCCCGTGAAATCGTTCCTTGATTATATTAATCTTTTCCTAAAATCTGCTGCCAAGTCCCGTGAGGTTGAATCCGTACCGAGGTTGGTGTTTAAAATTTTGAGAAATTTACCCGTCTGTCCAAGTTTTCCTAATTTCGGATGCTAATTTTCTCATTTTGCTTTGCCTGGCTATGTTATCAGGATCACGGAGAAGGTCAGTGACAGGTGGGAAATTTGCGTGAGTTTGAGTGATGGGCACTTTCAACAGGTATTCAGAAACTACTTCCATCCATTGATTCTGCTTGACTAGCACTGTGTGAAGGGTTGCAACTATGATGGAGGCAAGCACTTCATGGAGCTTCATGAAGTGTGGGCCGGAACATGTTTAATGCAATGCAACGCTCGTTGCGACTATGATGGAGGCACTTCATGGAGCTTCATGAAGTGCAGGCCGGAATATCTTTAATGAACTGGCTCCTTGTTGGTCCTGACTGTGGACTTGGTGGGACACCTCATGGATTGCCCATAGACCGAAAGCAAAGGTGATTGGATCATTGTAACCATCTGAACAGTGGCTTGACAATGGATGGTTAGCTAAAAAAATGAGCTTAATCTACAATCAAGAAACAAAACTTGCAATGAGTTCTCCAATCATTACAGTTTTTGGCCTATGGTCCACCAGATTAACTCTTCCAATAGTTGGGAACTGCACTTCAGATTGTCTTCAAATGGCCATCATATTAGCATTTCTGGATTGTAAATGAATTTATTGGAACTTCTTTTGGATGGTTTTATCAGGTCAGCTTTGTGAACGGAATCGCCACTATCAAGGGTGGAACCCATGTCGAATATGTGACTAACCAGATCGCAAACCATTTAGTGGCCATAGTAAACAAAAAAAACAAGGATGCGAACATGAAGCCTCACACCGTGAAGAACCATTTGTGGGTATTCGTCAATGCACTTATTGACAACCCTGCATTCGATTCGCAGACGAAAGAGACATTGATGACTCGTCAAAGCAGTTTCGGATCTAAATGCGAGCTTTCTCAAGAATTACTGAAAAAGGGTCAGTCTCATATGATTCCCAATCATCATCCATACCTCTTTCTTCTTATGTAATGAAACTAGTATAAAGTTTTAGGTGGCCTGTTTTGAACCTTGTGATTCAGTGGCCAAATCTGGAGTCGTGGAAAATCTTCTCTCATGGGCAGATTTCAAGCAGAGCAAAGATATGAAGAAAACTGATGGAAGCAATATTGGAAGGATTACTGATATTAAGAAGCTCAATGATGCTAATGAGGCTGGGAAGAAAAACGCCGAGAAATGTACTTTGATTCTGACGGAAGGAGATTCGGCTAAGGCTCTAGCTGTAAGTGGTATAATGAGTTCACAAAGTTATTATGGTTTCTCAACTTTGTAGCTTACAGTTGGGTTTCTACGTGCACAGGTGGCCGGGATCTCTGTTGTAGGTAGCAACCACTATGGCGTGTTTCCATTGAGAGGGAAACTCCTGAATGTTCGAGAAGCGAGTGCTAAGCAGATAATGGATAATGCCGAGATTCAACATATCAAGAAAATTCTCGGGTTGCAGCAGGGCAGACAGTATGACAGCGTCAAGTCTTTGCGTTATGGCCATCTAATGATAATGACCGATCAGGTTCAGCTCCAAAAGATCCATTCCTTTTTTTCTCCTTTGATTACAGAAATTGTTGTTGTAGCTTGCTAGTGTAGGATTGTAGTAGTGTAATTCCTTCCCTTTCATAATTAAAGTTTGAATCTAATGCTGATGTAGGATCATGATGGGTCCCACATTAAGGGGTTGCTGATAAATTTCTTCCATATGTTCTGGCCGTCGCTGCTCAAGATTCCTTCATTCTTGGTGGAGTTTGTAACGCCTATTGTGAAGGTTGGTCTCAGTTGATTAGAGCTAATACGACTTGCAAAAAAGATGAAATAAGAATACAAACAATGAGGATCTGATTGTAATTGAGTCATTTTTTTCTTTTGGGTTTTCAAGCACGTCTAAATCCTGCTGCATGATTGTTGCACAGGCAACTCACAAAAAGAGTAAGAAAGTATTGCCCTTCTACAACATGCCAGAGTTCGAATCATGGAAGGAAAGCTTGGGAGAAAATGTCAAAGACTGGTCTACCAAGTACTACAAGGTCTGTTGTCTTTATATTAACTCAAAACTGATCCTAATGTGATGATTCCATTTTCATTCAGAGATTCATTTTCTGCTATACCTCATTGTTGAGTCTCTCTCCTGCAGGGGTTGGGTACAAGTACAGCAAATGAAGGAAAGGAATATTTTAGAGAGATTGATAAACACAAGAAAGAGTTTATGTGGATGGATGAACAAGATGGGGATGCGATTGAACTTGCATTCAGCAGGAAAAAGATTGAAGCAAGGAAGAACTGGCTCCTCCAATTCGAGGTAAAAGATAAATACCATCTAAGTTTTGCAATTGAAAAATCCATCTTTTGGTTTTAGTGTCTGATGGAGATTTCATCTTTGTAGCCGGGGACCCACCTTGAGCATAAAGATAAGCGCATCAAGTACAGTGACTTCGTTAACAAGGAGCTTATATTGTTTTCCATGGCGGATTTGCAACGATCAATCCCATCCATGGTTGATGGCCTGAAACCAGGCCAAAGGAAGATCCTTTTTAGTTCTTTCAAGAAGAATTTTGTCAAAGAGGCGAAGGTATGCTTACTGTCAGTACATCCAAATTCAAGAAATTTCTTAGAAACTTGAGGGATGATTAATTAACTAACCATCCTTTTTATTTCCTGATGCAGGTTGCACAGTTTTCTGGTTATGTATCTGAGCACTCAGCTTACCATCATGGTGAGCAGAGTCTTGCTAGTACCATAATCGGCATGGCTCAGGATTATGTGGGTAGTAACAACATAAACCTTATGCAACCGCTCGGCCAGTTTGGCACCCGGCACCAGGTGATTTTTTCAAAAGAATAAGAATAATAACTGTTCATCA
Source organism: Magnolia sinica (assembly GCF_029962835.1). NCBI lineage: Eukaryota > Viridiplantae > Streptophyta > Magnoliopsida > Magnoliales > Magnoliaceae > Magnolia > Magnolia sinica. The sequence goes on along the minus strand of NC_080573.1, from coordinate 236,342 downwards.
TGTTATTAATATACATGTGCACATACAAGATCTTGGGGGCGTTCTTCCAATATGGTCCCCACAATTTGTACGCCTTTATCTGAAAATCTGTCCGTTCCAGTCATTAGGTGAGTCATGGGTCTTGATCAGGATTCTTTAAAACCATCCATTTGTTATAAATGTATGGCACACCTGCTGACTATTCCAGCCTGATTTTTGGGCAAAGGCGCAAACATAGCAGCAGACAAGATGAACAACCTGGATCCTGCACACATGCCAAATTGGCATGCAATATCCTCCATCTGCAACTTCAGGTTTATACACCCACCTTGTTATAGCACTGATCACATGCTTTTTCATTCAGGGAGGCAAAGATCATGCGAGTGCCAGGTACATATTCACTTGTCTATCGCCTCTCACACGGTTCTTATTCCCAAAGGACGACGATGTTCTTCTGGACTACATGAATGAAGACGGGCAATCTATTGAACCCACTTGGTAAAATCTTTAAACATGGGGGCCTCTACTAGTTACCATGAAGGAATTCTTTATCTTTTAACACGCTATTCCTTTTCTGTGATGCAGGTACATGCCTATCCTGCCTATGGTTCTGGTTAATGGAAGTGAAGGAATTGGAACAGGTTGGAGCTCCTACATTCCTAATTATAATCCAAGAGACATTGTTGCAAACCTGAGATGCTTGTTAAATGACGAGCCAATGCAGCCGATGGATCCGTGGTACAAAGGATTCAAGGTTCCTCTAACTTACCCTTGAATAGCTTCACTCAATAGCTTTAGTTCGGAATTCAGCATACCCTTGAATAGCTTCGCTTCAATAGCTTTTGTTCAGAATTCAAAATTTACCCTTGGAAAGCTTTGCTCAATAGCTTTAGTTTGGAATTCGTGTTTTGTGGTGTTAATATTGGGAGAGTATCCTTATCCAAATCAGGGGCTGATTGAGAAATCAACAACAAAGGAAGGCGGTATGACATATACTGTAAATGGGATCATAGAAGAAGTTGATGAGACGACGTTGAGGATTACGGAGCTGCCAATCCGTAGATGGACGGAGGATTACAAAGAATTCTTGGAATCCATGATGTCTGGGACCGATAAGATCAAGGATCCATTCATCAAGGTAATTTATGAAAACCCAATTCATTTATCATTCATAAGAAGCCTCTTTTACAAAAGTGGAAATGTCCAATGCTCCATGGAATTTTTGTTTGGCCTAACAACTCCACAAAAGAGGAAATGGTTAAACTCTCCAATTTTTTTCTCTATCGGATTACAAGGATCATCTGATAGGGGGAGGCAAGGCATGGCCTGTCCAATGAAGATCCTACCACCTCAGGTTTCTGAAAGGAGGGTCCCATTTATACCATTTCTTAGTCTCTTAATCGAGCATCAGATCATAACTCTCCCTGAATCTGGAACCTCATCTGAGAGTTTCCTTGTGCAGGATTACAGACAGAACAGTGGTGTTACAACAGTCCATTTTGAGGTTGTGTTGTCTGAAGAGAACATGAATATTGCCAAGCAAGAAGGATTAATAAAAAAATTTAAGATGACCACCTCGATCAGCACAACCAACATGCACCTATTCGATGCAAGGGGTGTCATCAAGAAATATGACTGTCCTGAACAAAGTATGTTTGCTTATTCTATGTACTTTCTATGAATTTCTTAAATCTATATGTGCTTTCTTGTCACCGTGCCTTCTTTTATTGCAGTTCTTGAAGAATTCTTTCATTTAAGACTCGAGTTCTATGTAAAGAGAAAGGTGAGCTTTGATCTAGGCCCCCCATTTTTTCTTTTGGGTAATTGTGAAGATGCTGGTATTGACTTGCTTGATACTTTCATGTAGAAAGTAATGTTGGATAATCTTGAAATAAAGCTGTTGAGATTGTCTAATAAAGTCAGATTCATCATCGGGGTGGTAGAAGGAGACATTATTGTGAGTAACAGGAAGAGAGCGGATCTGGTCCTCGAGTTGCAGCAGAAGGGTTTCACACCGTTCCCTAAAACGAAAGGTGTTGATACCGGCGAGGCAATGGAATCAGAAGAAAATGAAGAGACACCAGAGGTGGGAAGAGTTGCAAGAGCAAGTGATTACGAGTATCTACTGTTGATGCCGATTGGAACCTTGACGCTGGAAAAGGTTCAAGAGTTGTTGGCTGAAAAGGGAAAGCAAGAAATGGAGGTGGAGGAATTGAAGAAGGAAACTCCAAAGTCTCTATGGATGAAAGATCTTGATGCTTTCATTAGGGCACTTGATGTACGTCTCGTCTCATCCCAATTTTGAGGACATGACTATCCATTCTCTCTCTCTCTCTCTCTCTCTCTCTCTCTCGGAGGGTCTTTCTTGTCTAATTTTCAATCGATGCAGGAGCATGAGAAGGAAGAAGCTCAGGTGGAGGAGGTGACAGGACAGATGGAGGGCAGGGCAGGCAAGCCTCTTGCTAAGGCTTCTAGACAAGTAGGTAAGGACCCAAGAAAGAATAATACCAAGAAAGCTAATGAAGCAGATACTGTTGTTGAATCCATAGCATCAGTTAATACTACAACTGAAACTGGTAAGCATCATTCTTTTCTGATGAATAAAAAATCGTCTTTGTCAGTAAGCCAGTGTTTGGACGTACACGCCAGTTGGCAACACAGAAATTGAAACCCGAAATGGGTGGATTGTCAGTTACCATTTTTCCCATCTTGAAGATTTCATTCATCTCAATGCATGTTATCTTTTTCTCTCCGTAGGACATGTTCCCGAGGGGGCAAAACCCAAAGGCAGGGGAGCTCTGAAGAAGGCTCCTGCTAGAAAGGTGTACTTGCAAATCCTGAAACTTCTTATTTCCCAAGTATCTTCCTGTTTTTGTGGACTTCTCATTGCCTTTTTGGTTTGGGTCTTTCAGCAGAAAAAGCCGACTGCCATTGATAGTGAAGAGGAAGATGATGAGGTGCTCGAGCTGAAAGAACGACTGGCAGCGTATAACATTGATTCTCCTTCAGATCAAACAGGTATATGATCGATGATCCATGTCCCATGTCCCTTTGCAGTTTTTCAACTGTATGATGTGGATGTCCACATGAGATCCAGTCTGTTCATCAGGCCATCCGTCATTTCCTTTTAAGCAGCCGTTTTCGTGTGCATGATGGGGCCTACTAATAACCTGGTTCTTGCACAAACATACCACAATGCCATTCCATTGCATCTTTCTTGCTGTAAATCTGCTGCATTGGAGAGTTCCTGTTAATTATCTACTTGCATTTATAGCTATGGAAACCGAAGAAAGTACTGAAGAACCAAGGAAGGAGCCAAGCAGAAGGAATATGGCCAAAAAGTCTTCATCAACCTTTGTTGAGGTGTCCGATGGTGAAGATGAAGCCATGAAAACCATCCCAGAAGAGAAACAGAACAACGATGACGACGATGATGTAGATTTTGAGCCAGAGCTAATGCCAAAAGGAGGAAAGAAAGGAGCACTTAAACCTGCAAATGCCAAAGCTAAACCAGCGACGATAGGGGGAAGAAAGAGAGTGGTAAAGGCGGTTGTTTTGAACCAGAAGCTGGCAACTGGAATGCTGAAGGCTGCGGAAAATGCTGCAAACTCCCCTGAGAAGAAGGTGAGGAAGATGAGAGCTTCGCCTTTCAACAAGAAGAGCAGCTCCGTATTGGGCAGGATCAATGGCAAGAAGGGTGATGATGGATCCCCGGAATCAGGCAGCTCGTCTTCTTCCAGCCAGACGAACATGGTCATTCCGCCACCGAGGGCCCGGTCACAGAGAGTGAATCGTGCACCCGCAAAGTATGTTGTGAGCGACTCTGAGGGTGAAGAAGAAGATGCAACTGACGATTCTGAATTTGACGCGGAATAACAACAAGTATTAATTAGCTTTGACTGTAACGGCTAGTTGAAACATGGGGAAAGCATTTCTCTATTCTAACTGAAATTTGAAATTCAAAGTCGTATTGTTTTCCGCGGGAATGATCACATCCGTCGAGAAGGTACATGTGTTCCCGTGCGGTTTAGTGAAACCAACGTGATGTTTGAGTAGAATCCTAACCGGTGCATCTTGTTGGTTACTCTTGTTCATCGTACATCCCAAAAAAAAGAAGACCTGTCGAACACTCAGGTGGGCCAAACTACAGAGATCAATGTAAATTTATACTGAAAACCTATAAATTCATATGGTGTGGCGCACCTAAGGATGATATGGTCTGAATTTTGAGATGAATCTTTGTCCTGGTGGAGAGTGTCTGATTGACTGTATTGGATGGCGCATGTATGCATCTATGGTTGCCCTCCCCCTCCACATTGTGGCCCACCTGAGATATGGAATGGTCTAAATTTTGAGATGCGCCTTTGTCCTGGTGGGAAGTGTCTGATGATTGGATTGGATGGTGTATGTAAATCCCTATGGTAGCTAATGCAATTCGGAAGTATGCATGGTGTGGGCCTCCCCCTCCACATTGGGACTCACATGAGTTTTGGATTATGGATTGTTGGGATCTAGGCCTAAATCGGGGGGCACGTTTGATGGACGGTTTTGATGGTACAGAAACATCTCAGTGGGTCCCAAGTAGCTGAAACATGTGGAAACTCACATACCATTGATCATTTCCTGGTTCTGTAAGCTTTTGTAACTGAAATTTTGAAACGGTAGGAGAAGAGTGGTCTCGTGAAATGACCCACCAGATCAACGGTCTCTGATCAGTGCTTATTTTTGGCTACAACCCATCTGTGTTAGGAACCACTGAATGAATGGTTCAGATCTCATACATCCTGTAGATGGGAAAAAAAATGCCTTTTGTTTTTGTTCGATCCAAGCAATGGTACTCTTCTGGTGGGGCCTACCTTTGGGCCCACCTTCTGATAGACCCATCCCCATTCTCCATTAGCAAATGATCCTAGCCGTCGGATGAAAATGGAAACCCCTCATTGCGGAAGACTTGTGGGGTCTCCCTCACTTAACACATCATGACTGGTTAAGCATCACGTGTGAACGATCTGGACCACCGAAAGGTAGGCCATCTATGTCCAGTTTGCGTCAGCCAATCAAATGCTCGACTGGTCACGTTGTTTCATTGCTCTAAAACAAGGGACGATCACGAGCAGAGCTTTACAGGCTACAGTAGATTCTCTCATCCAATTGAATAATCCTAGCCATCCAACCGGATGACTTGCAGTGGGCCCCATGCGAAAATAACGGTTGAGTCCACTGAGGGACGTAGAAGCAAAAGTAATGCCGGCTCAAATGAAATCTCTGGTAATCAGAGCCAAGTATTGGACGGCAGATCCGAAAGGGTGGAATTAGATAGTTAAGATCATCCACTCATTTTGATTTTCGATCTATACCGAAATCAGGATGTGGCCCACTATTCAGACGGCCTGGATTATTTTACACGAGTCTGATCCACTGGATGTGTCTGCGCGTGTTTTCTTGAATCATGGCATTTTTGTGGTGGGCCCCACCCTATGAACGGACCCCTCACACGTGACTCATTCCATTTAACGCGTGTGGCCCCTTTCCGGTTCTTCTGCCCCACCAATATAAGAACCGAATTAAAAAAGGGTTTTGCCGATCATCCTCGGTTCCGTTCCAGCAATTCAGGTGTTTGTTCCTCTGCAGTCTACCGTGCGCAGGTGCGTAACTAATCTTCATCTTCAGAAAAATCTCTTTTCTATGGTTTGGTATTGGTAATCCGTACGATAACCCTGTGTTTCATCAACTGCATGATCTGATGGCGGTTCTCAAGAGCTATGCACGCTGTGGTTGCTGATCCAGACGGTTAACCTGATTGGGCCTACCGTGGATGGTGGCGATTCTATGAAAATATCATGGATCAATAGATCTTACTCATCCAATCGTTGGCCATTTCCCCAGGCCGTTGAAGTGTTCTTTTCTCGTTATCGTCAATTTGTGGTCCACTAATTGGAGGGGCAGATCTTAAGAACAGGGAGATTCTGGAAGGAAAACCCCATCCATGGATGGACCATTAGCGCAATTGTCTGGATTTCCGAGAAATGGCCCAAATGCCTGAGTTACGTGCATCAGGACCCTATAATTCATCTTTCATTTACCTTTTGGAGATCTCATGATAGTTTTCTCCAACAATGTCCGTCGATTTGTGTGGCTGCAATCGTTTCTCATGAATTGATTGTCGACTCAGCCGAGTCTGTTCTGAAAATATGCCTGACTTGGCCCAACTCGGACGAGTCACCCCCCAATGTGGTCTTAAGAATCAAACGAGTCTGTTGGGACTCATCCGAGTCAACTCAGATTCGGTCGGACCTGATCAGGTCCAACACCCCAAGTCACTTCGGGCTTGAGTGAGTCGTGTCTTTACTTGAGACAAAACAAGGTGGTCCAAGTCACCTGAGTCATTTAACCATTCCTCCTGACTCGACTCAGGATAGAATTAAGGAGATTAAACAACGTATGTTTGTGGCCCGACTGATGAGTGGATCATTCCATTTCTCTCCATATGATCTTCACAGTATGCCCCACTCTTTTTATGATTTGGATGTTCCAATGAAGTGATACATAAGCGGATATAAAGATGTTGTATGTTAACATACAATGTTGAGTGTGATCATTTATCATTAGAACTATGACTGACTTTCGGATGGATATAGGATCATTGGATCATGAAGCATTAAAAACCATGTCTACACAAAAAGAATTAAGAGTTCTATTAAAAACCATGTCCCACCTCACAGCCAAACAGCCCCTAAGGAAAAAATCTGCAGCCAAAAGAAGATGGAAGATGATAAGCAGCCGAAAGGAAGGGACTCGACTGCGGTCAAGACACACAACGAGAAGAAGGATTTCTCAATCCAAACAGAATTCAAGGGGGCCCAATTTCAACAGACCATGAAAGATGGTGGGTCTTCTGATTTCTGTTGCAACCATGGAAGGCAAGAAGGCGTGTTGCAAGGCCCAGAGCCACGGAGTCCAGGTCATAGGAATGAGCATGAAATGCTTGGTTTTCATCTCCATAGATTCTAGTTATTGATTTTCTTGTCAGGGGAGAGGAGAGAAATCTTTTGTCCAACTAGCTCATAACTCTCAACGTACCAAATACATGTAACATCCAACCCATCCAAAAGGTTGGCCCCACCATGAAGAACACATCATGCAAAAATCAGATCAAGTTCATCACCATGTGGGCTACAGCATAAGAAAAGCATGTGGAGCATTTAAGTTGATCCAAAGTACTTGTGGGGCCCACCTCCTGAGTAGAGCGGCCTATTTTTGTACTAGGTGACTTTCATGGTGAGGCTAACCTTTTGGATGGGTTGGATGTCATCCATGCATGGAAAATTGTAAATTACGAGCTGGGTGGATGAGGACGAGTTTCATTAAGACCTGTTTTGTAATAGTACTTTCTTTCTTTGCAGCAACTGATATGTAAAGCTGATAATCAGCTGATTGTAAGAGTAATTATACGTCTTGGCCTCTCTCATTCTTTCAAACACAGACACTTCCCCTGCTCATGAACCAACAGTCACCTCGTCATGTGAGATGTAGATTGGGTACTGTCCTGCCAATACCCACGTCACAGTATGACAAGATTTGATTGGATGATTGACTACTATCAGATATTAAGCTCAACGAAGTACTCAGACCAACGACTTCCAAACGAATCAGATAGCTCGTTGGCGTTGGGGGCGTGGCAGGATTTGATTAAGCCACGTGCTGGCATATCGATCGAGCCATCATCGAAGAGCATGTTGAAAAGTTATTAGGTCAAGTTGGTACTTGACTGCGCCCACCTTTCACAGCATCATGGTGGCCCAATCAAATCCTGCTGCATCCTAACACCACCAAGCTACATGGTCATGGTGTTGATGTCACCACGCAATTGGAGTTCCTTTCAAGTATGTTTTGCATGAATCCATCTTTGACAAAAGTCTACGGTACAATCAAATCCTCGGCATGGGAAAGGACAACACCCAATCTAAGGCCCTACATATTGACACATTTCTAAATTGGCACTGGAGTCTTCTATCAGGTGGGACCCATAGTACGAAACAATGGATAGTATAAAGGTATCCATTAGGGCCCGTTTGGCTGGGTGGATTGGGAGGGATTGAACGGCATTAGGGTGGAACCAATCCTGGGATTAAACCTTCTCATCCCTTCCAATCCCTCAAACCAAACACGTCCCAGGCAAATTTGAAAGGATTAGGTTGGATTGGATGGGATTTAAAGGTAATGATGGTGTTGTCAGTGGATTGTCTTAAGATCCATGGGATTGGGATCAGATCACCGACTCTGTTTGGCACGCTAGGCCAATCCCAGGATTTGACTTTCAATCCCTTCCAATACCATCCAAGCCCTTCCAATCCGACCGGCCAAACGGGCCCTTAGTGTCTTCCAATCGTCTTGTCGGCGTACGGCGTGTCTCACAGTAGACAAGAGTAAGGTCTTGGCCTGATGATTTTTACACACGCACAGGCACCCCCACACACTCAGGCGGTAGTGGTATTTCACCACCTATGGATGTTCGAACCCTTGACCGGGTGTTGAAACTCCTGAGAGTCTACTGCCGGAGCAAGGGTAAGGATCCAAAAAGAACGGTGCCAGGTTGACACATCCACATCCAGGGCATGTGGACGCTTCTTTCCTCCTCTCAAAACCTATCCAATCTTATCATTTAAAATGGGAGGTTCAAATCTCACACCATATCCAACCCCATCATTAAATGGGTGGCCCAAAGGTTACATGAATGTTGTGATTTTTCATTTCAGGGCCTAATAGCATCAAGATTTTTGAAATTGATATAAATACCCTTCTCTATATTCTGAATCCCTTCAAAGTTGCGACTCTTCGAAGAATAAATAACATGGGTAAAATTGTCCATAGCCATTCATGTTACATACAGTAGAGATATACCAGTAGACCTGGCAACGAGCAGGGGGTGGTTCAGGCTCCGATTTTGAACTAGTCAGGCTTGCCTCTGATAGATATACCACTTTTCCAATTACCAGAAGTTCAGATCCAAACAGGCAAAAGAAAAAGGACCGAATGTACCATGCTGCTTCCTGATGAGTAAAGAACCCGTTTGCCACCTGGACTGGATCGTTTGGATGGGAGGATCTTGTCGTCGCCCAATCCTAATGGGATGGTGATGGTTTCTAGATCCAACAACCCATGAGGATTGTGATGGTTTTGGGAACCAACAGCCTACTTGCTCTGATATTTTACCTGTTGATGGGATATGCTACCCTCAGCATCCCAACTCTCTGAACAAGCTGCACCACAGAATGCATTATCCTGAGTTGATGATTCAAATGGCATGGTTAACCTGAATCCTTCATAGAAATAACAGGTAAAATATCACATTAGAGAAAGAGAAATAACAGAGAGGAAGCTCTTTTACCAATGTGGTTTGCTTCTGGGTATGAAATACTTAGATTTGGAATATCCACTAACTGGTAAATTCAAATTTTCACGATTGATTACACCCTGCAAAATCTTTAGAAATCAAAGAATATGAGAGTTTCACATTTTATAAGACTCCTTATCTACTACCTAAGATTCTGAGTAAGGGACCTTCCTAATAGAGAAGGAACGTGCCAGTAGAACTGGGTAGAATGTGACCCGATTCGGCGAATCCGACCCGATATGAACCGAACCGAAGGCTTGGATTGATGCGGATAGAGTAGGACCACTCAGATCCGATCGTACATCAGATTGTGGTCAATCCGGACCAATCCAATCCAAAATTCAAATGAACCCTAACCCTTCTTTCTCTACCCGAAGGAGGTACCGCACCCACCCATCTCTCCTCCTTTCTCTCCCTCTTTCTCTCCCGATTTCCCTCCTCTCTTTCATTCTCTCCTCCTTTCTCTCCTTCTTTCTCTCCCAGTTTCTCACATCTCCTTCTTTCTCTCCTCCTTTCTCTCCTTCTCTCTCTCTAGACTCAACTCGATCCGACTCGATTCGGTTTCCCAAACCGAGTCGGATTAGGTTCAGGTCAGGTCAGGAAGGATTCAGATCGGATCGAGTCAGTCCTACTGGACTCGGTCCCAGATCGGATTGAGTTCGAGATTCTTGAAAAATCGGATCGAGTCGAATTGGACCCAATCCGATTTGACTCGACTCGATGCCCACCTCTATGTGCCAGGCACCTTCTCTGCCCTCATGCTAGTATGGTATTTAATTTGCAAGATTCAATGAATTTTAAGGTATTTAATTAGCCTAATGTTAAATAATGAATTGGATTGATGATATGAGATGTAGTAGTGCAATGTCAAACTCGTCAAACTCAAGAATAAGAGTGAATGATCGAAACACAGGTGATCCATTAGGACCCGTTTACCTGAATGAGACAGTAAAGAAAATGGAAAACTGTCACGACCCAGGGTTTTGTAAGCTTTCGTGTACATGTGTACATGTACACATGCGTTCATCCATGCATCCCATCAATTTGTACAAGTTGTGACTATTGATATGTTCTAATTATATGATTTTGTGAATATATTTATATGTATGTATATACATGTACACTCTTGCCACTTACATCGACGAGACCACCATTAATCCATAATCTAGCTTATAAATCTAATCCTTGAACTTTCTTATTCATCAAATCAACGGTAGAAATATTCACTTAGACTTATATTAAGATTTAATTGTTTAGTTTTAATTTGAACCATATCATATCATTGTGAAATAGATAATGGACATCGTTTAAGCCTTATTAGGCTAAAAGAGATGCTAAGTTGTTGTGAAATCATATGCCTAAAAATAATAGCTTTCAAGTAGATCTCGATCTTATATATCGACGGGCTATCAATAAGACTCGACGGGATCGAAGTCCCTCTCGATGGCATCGAGTAGGCTACTTAAAAATTGTTTGGCAACAATTCAGTTAGAAAAACTTGTTGCTTGATTCCATCGAAAACCACCTCAATCCTATTGAAGGACCTTCGATCCCATCGAATGGCCCTTCAATCCGATCGATAGAGCCATTTTATATCAATTGGAACACGTTTCTTATAAAAGAGCATTCAGTTCTTTGGCTTCATGATGCGTTTTTGATGCACTAAAAGCCTAAGTGAATCCTCGCTCATATCTCTTATCCTAAGCCTCTAAACTTATAGGAATAAGTCATCTTCCTTGTGGTTGATCACTTGAATGAGCATTCCAAGCTCCTCTTAAAGACCTTGTGTTGAAACTCCTCGAAGTCTACCACTGAGGTAAGTACTCGAACCCAAGACCTCATGTTGATATCCATGGGTGCCTCCAATGAGAGTGAACATAAGTCCTTGGATTATAACAAGCAGTGGTTGTTGCTAAGCCAATGAAAAACCAATTAGAGTCTTTTGCGGGAGCCATTGACAAGAGTAGAAATATGTGCCTCCGACATGAGAGTGTACATGTAGATTAGTGGTTCACCTAAGAAAATTCATGTAAAGGTTAAAGGTGAACCTGATTTATAACTTCCGATAATGAATACCGGTATACTTAAGGAGAGTGCGTCCGCTAGGAGTAAAATAGGGAAACCGAACCACTATATATGGTTGTGTTTGAGATTATCATTTGAGCACATTTCTATTTATGCTTATGAACTTAATTTGTGTATGCATGATTAGATAGATGCTAGGTGCTGATGAGTTTTAGAAATTAATTTAAAAATTAAAAGTTTGAGGTACATATCCAAAAAGGCAAGCAGCTAAAAGGAAGAGATGATAGATAAGGCATTACTTTAAAGGAATTGTTACCAAAATGGCCCTAAAGTATGTTGTTTCCACATGATTGGCCTGCCTTTGTAAAACCTTATTTTTATTTATTTATTTGTTTTTTTTTAATTTTTTGTCCTTTAATAGTAACTGAAAAAGTTAATGGATGAAAATGCCCTTGCTTGGAGCCCAATACTTGTACATCTAGGAGAAGCTTTATAGCTTCAATCATACATTTGGGATAAGCTTTATAGCTTCAATCATACATTTGGGATAAGCTTTGTAGCTTCGATTGCAAGGCACTTGTGGCCACCACTTGGTCATTGGGCCCACCGGAAGGCGGATCCAATCCATTCATTCCCTTCTTGGCCCGCCATTTACTTGGGAAGATGCTAACCTCACACTGATACCAATTGTCTATGGCCCACAAAACCCATTCATTGTCAACTTTTTAATGTGGTGTAGTCCACTTGATTGGAAGATATGGCTCATACTTCAAACCATGACCTTTCATGAAATTTCAATGAGAATAGATGGAGTGATTCGATACATACCCCATGGTGGGCCTCACAAATGATGTCCAAAGTTGCACGACATTAACATATTATAACCTCAACCTTTAACACATGACAACATGTACCCTAACAACCAGAGCCCTTAACACATGATAACCTCGACCCTGACCCTTAACTCCATAAGGACACTATCTGTGGGGCCCATCATTGAGTATGTGTCAAATCCACTCCATTCATTAGAGTCAGCATTTCCTAAAAGGCTATGGACCAAAGAATGAGCCACGTTTGTATATCAAGTGGACCACACCATAAGAAAATAATTGAGAGTGAATGGACACCATTATCATTTTTTAGGACCACGGAGAGGTCATGTCAAGCTAAAGTAGGCCATGAAGAGAATAAATGAATTGGATCAGCCTTAAAGTGGGACAAATTACCACCTGATAGCCACCTCATCCAATGAGATTGGAGCTTAGCAAAGACATTTTGGTCCATAAAAAGAAAAAGAAAAAAGAAAAAAAAAATCTCAGGAGGCTTAAGAAGGTAAGAAACGAAAAGGCAGGATATTTTCTTAAAACGGACATATATTAGGGCCATTTTAGTAAAAATCCCTACCTTAAACTTGGTATTACTCAGTATGGCTTCCCATTGATAAGGGTTTGCTAGAACCAAAATAGGAATAATAGACGGCTGATATTAAAAACCTTTGTGCAGGGGTTTTCGGTTACTCTTCCTATAGAAAATGGTGTTGGCTTATCCTGCTAGTGTGGCTCTCATATCTAGTAATCCAGACCTTTATATTATTTCTCCCAAAGTGGATGGAGCACATCAGTAGAATTAATCTTATCAAGAGATCCTAATCATCTAACTTGCATATCAAAAGATTGGTTGAATATTAATAGTGAGTGGTCCAAATTCAAAGGGAAGAATCAGACGGTTAATATATTATTAATTTTCTTGGTGCAATTTTGAGTTCTATAATAGGGTCCGTGGCTGCTTGGACAGTCTGGATAATTGTACAAGTATTGACGCGTGTAAGGTTTAAGAGATAAAAATAAGCTTTGAACGGCGCAAAACAAACATAAGACTATAGTCACATTTTATTTTATTTTTAATCTTTAACACCATGGGTTCGTAGGCATTTTATTTTTTTCCCTTTTTTTAATTTCATTAGTAACACAATTAACAGGGAAAGGAAGAGGAAAGAAAAGTGGACGATTCATGAACTGAGTTCAATCTTGAGTCCTCCAATAGTGACCACGCCCTTGCCCTGCCTTGGAACCAGGGTCACTACCACGTCATCGTCGGCATCAGCATCCAAGTCATCCAGCAAGTCGGTTATCCCCAGCCTGAGGCAGGTCTTGAGTTTCGTGGGGTTCTTTGCGTGCTTATGAGGTACGTTCACGAAGCTGCCAACGAACTCGGTCGAGCTGGGACCCCTCGCACTCTCATCTTCTACGTTTATGTACACGTCGAACTTGACAGTTTCGTCCCTCTGCAACTGTATGTTTTCGATCACCAGCACCTCCTCCTCTTCTTCCTTCTCCTTGTTGCTTCTGGATTTCTTGGGTCTCTTTACCGTAGCTTTTATCACCGAGTCCAGCGGCCGTGGGAACTCTACTCCTCCTGCTGCTGCCTTCTTCTTCGCCTTGATAGCAGCAGCAGCAGATGCGGGTCGAGCCTTGAGCCAAGGGATATCCACCTCCTGGTACGTGTATCTGAGCTTGGTGGAGTCTAGGCAGTCTCGCACCTTCACCCTGACCAGTCGCGCGTTCTCATCATAGAAAAGGAAACCCGAGTCCAACCAGTCGGGGTCGGTGAAGTCCCGTCGCTTTCCCCCCAACCCTTTCCATACATTCCACAAGCGGTCGATGTTGGAATGGTGAGCAAAAAATATGGGGTCACGTCCAGCGGAGTAGAAATTGCCCATATTCTCTATGTTGGGCTGGGTACGATCCCCGCACCAGAGGTGCACTGGACCGTGCGGGACATTCTCCAGGGACCCAGCACCAGGGTCTGGCTCCCCGCCTGCCCGATAGGTAGAACCCATGAAGAGCTGGGCAGTCTTGCCACTTGACACCATCTGTCGATACATGACGGACAGGTTGTTGGCAATTACTTGTTTATCAGTGGTGGTGGGATCGACGAGGTTGTAATCAAGATCAACCAACGTGGGTGGCTGATGCTTGGCATCGCGGAGCTTGTCATAGAGAGGGGATGAGGGGTTGGTATATAATGCTGGCATTTTCATGCCCTCGGGAGCATCCCAATTCCAGAAAGGGAGAGCAAAAGTGTCGTCATCAAGCAGCTTGCAAAGGATCCTCTCGTAGAAGTAGAGATAGTAGCGGTGGAAGGGGAGGAAGAGCCATGAGTTGTGCACCTGGAGCTCCAAGTCGGGAAAGCCAACCTGGTCATAAGCTCCATCACAATAGGCACAGTGGACATTGGCTTGTTGCGTGAAATTGCGAGGGTCATCCGGAGGAAGTGCTTTCATGAGTTGGATGGCCTTGTTATACTTGGCAATGTAATGGTCGTCGACCAAGTGAGCAGCAGGACGCACTCGCATGGGCATTGAAGGAGATGGAAGTTTGAAATCAACGATCGTTTGTTCAAAGGGAGGACAGCAATTGGTTGGAGTTGCACCGGCAGGCAAGTCAGCAGCCCCGCATTTGGATAAGTCAGGAGGAGCCACAGGAGCTGCAAAGGCATTGTTTTGAATGTTGCTGAGTCCGTATAGTCCTCCTAAGCCGATGAGCACATTTCGTCTTTGTAGTGATGGTGCTTGTTCATCATCTCCACCATCTCTCCTTTTGTTATTACCGCTGATGCAGGTCACTTTGCTACGAACATGGTGGCCCCGTACAGCAATATTTGAATTTGAAGCTGCCCTCCTTTGATGCTGGTGGCGGTATATAGAGGAGATAACGGTGGTGCTGGTGGTGTTTAGGAGAGACTCCATCTGCATGCCTCCTTATGATTTGTGGATACCCCATGATGCTAGTAACCTTATATTTATAATAATAAATGGATACTATAAATTCAAATTTGATGCCTCTTTCTTACTTTTACTAGAAAACATAGATTAGAACACGTGAGAAATGAAAAATTAAACATATTTATTATTATTTTATTCTAAGATAAGAAATTTCAAAGTTACTTATCCGGCACTCCATTACCGACTTTTTTTTTCTCCTCCAGGATTACTAAGTCCACGCGGAATATAGAATTGACTTTTTTTCCTCCAAGATGGTTAATTCAGACGCTGATTGTGTCCTACCCCCCGCCCGTCTCCAGCTGGGAACGGACAGGAGCTTTGAGTGGCTACCGTGATGTATGGGTCTTATCCACACAGTCTATCCATTTTTAAGTATCAATATTTTTGTGTAAAATTCCAAAATTGAGGATCAAATGGACTACACGATGGAGATTAAACTTTTACCGTTGAAAAC
This sequence comes from Magnolia sinica, assembly GCF_029962835.1. Classification (NCBI taxonomy): domain Eukaryota; kingdom Viridiplantae; phylum Streptophyta; class Magnoliopsida; order Magnoliales; family Magnoliaceae; genus Magnolia; species Magnolia sinica. Next base: position 220,706 of record NC_080573.1, on the reverse strand, counting down.
TTCTTGGGGGCCACAGAAGTTTTGGACGGATCTGATATTTGTTTTTTATCTTAAACTAGGTCTTTATGAATAGATTGGATGGCAAATAAATATCATGATGGGCCCTACAAAATTTTCAACGGTGATTATCATTATCACCGCTGCTTCCTGTGGTATGATCCACTTGATACTTGGATCTTCCTAACATTTGGGACTATAACCTAAAATGATACTAAAAAAATGGATGGACGGTGTGGATAAAACCCATAAATCACGTTGGCCACTCAAAGCTCCAGCCCGTTCCTAGCTGGAGACGGCGGGGTAGGACGCAATCCGGTTAATTCTACTTGACGTGTAAAATTAGCAAACAAAAAAAGCGCCTAAAAACTCAAAAAGTTGCAGCTTCAACTTTAAGAAAAGCCAGGAAGGTAGAGATTTCAAATGTACGACCAACTGGTGCTTGTTCTGCAGTGGCGGGCTTCTCACGAACTGAATGCCCCCTATCAGCGGACGCGGATTGCGTACTACCCCCGCCCATCCCTAGCTCCGAACGGGCAGGTCTGTGGGTGGGCCCACCGTGGTGTATCTGTACATCTAAACCGCCAATCCATTTTCTCATATTACTTTAACATACAAAACAAAATGAGGTAGATCCAACGATCAAGTGGACCACACCAAATAATAAGCTTGGTTGCATTGAAATGCACAAAGCATTAAACGTCAGCGGCATTAAATGCAAGAGTCATATGTGGTGTGGTCTATTTGATCGTTGGATCTGCCTCATTTTTGTTTTGATGCCTTAAAATAATCTGAGAAAAGGGATAGACAGTCTGGATGTACAGATACATCACGGTGGGCCAGCCCACAGAACTGCCCGTTCGGAGCTAGGGACGGACGGGGGTAGTACGCAATCCGCGTCCCCTCTCAGCCATTCAAACACTCATTTGGCACAGAAAACAAAAAACAGGTTGGTTAGATCATCAGAAATGGCACGCCATTGAAATCAATCCATGGTTGATCCACAGACTAATGCTATGTTTGACCCATATAATGAAGATCTGCCAGATTTTCAAGATAGGTGCTCTTAATTGTCAGGCGCACCTTTTTTGAACGCTTCAGATTCCTAATAAAAATTTCAAGATCGTGGAACAATGCCATCTAGAAACAACGATGTGTTCACACGAGCGGTTCTTTCGCCAGATCCTGATCATAATATCATCTTTCTGGTCCACCATGATGTGTACGTGAAATCTCCCCGTTAATATCGTTTGTTACGCCTCATGTTAGGATCTAAGCCAAAAAGAATCATGCTGAGATAAACATCAGGTAGGCCATGCACAATGAACAATTGCGAATATGGACCAGCACCCTATAAACCTTCCCCTGGGACCACGTATTTTCTATGCCATCAACCGTTAACAGGTTGGATCCATTATGATCATGAGCAATTTAGAAATTCATTGTGATCAAAAGCTCAGGTGGGATATACCGAGTGATTTATAAATTTTGACTGCCATTTTGCAATGTTCCTGTAATGTGGCCCATTGGGTGCTTATTTTTTCTTTCTTTTTCTTTACTTGTTTTTGTTGGATACGGTGAAAATTGTTATGGGTAAAAAGGAATTGATCAGAAGTATGAGGTTAGCATGAACATTTATTGATGTAGAGCGGGTCAGGGACAGTTACATGGCCAAGATGGATCAGAAAAGGCCCGGTCGACGACAGAAGTGATCCAGACCATCGAACCTTAAATCGGGCGTATCTTGCAATCCGGAATGAGTTATCTGACGTAAAATATATGATTTTGGGGTAGAACGAGCTACTGAAGCCAACCAACCCGCTACGTCGGGTTGCGCAACCCGGAATTGCGAAAAACCCCTGGATCGACGGTCGTTTCCCTGTTTTAATTTCGTTTTTACTATAAATAGTAAGTTTTAGTTTGATTATAACTCTTTATCCGTCGGGCTTTAGGAGTTGCGCCCAACGTGAAAAGAGCTTAGAATAATTAGGAGAACGGTTTGGTGAAGTCAAATAGGACACTTACTATTTTTGGCCGAAAACCTTGTGCACTAGTAGACATCACGACCGTATATAAATAGTAAGTTTACTATTTATAATAAGTCGCGGATTCTAGGAGTTTGAGTTGTAGTTTAATTCTGATTTCTTTCCCATTGCTTGATACCCCTATTTAAAGGGTTGTGAACTCGTTTTTATTCATCAATTAATCAATTTCAAATTTCTTAGAATTTATTTCTATTTTCTGCTTTCTTTCCTCGTGGATTCAAGAAGTCTCTCTGAGGAGTCCAGAGAAGTTCCGTGGATTCAGAGTAGTTATCCTCATCACGTTCATCCCTGCATCAATTGGTATCAGAGCGAGGATTCCCCTCGGGCCGATGGCAAATAATGAAGGTATGAATCAAAATCCTTTGGACGGTGATCTAGGGATTCGTTATCTTTCAGAAAGAATGGAAGCTTTCCACTGAGAGAGTCAGTTGACCATTCAAGGGCTGCAGGCAACTCTCGACCGTCTTGCAGATGCGCTACTCCCACCCCGAGCCCTAGGCGGTATTCCACCACCTTTAGTTGCTCCCCCACCCATGGTGGCTCCACCACTTATGATTGCTGTACGACGCAACCCCGATTTTCGTAGAGCACTACCAGTGGCAAACCGTAGGGTTACACCAGATGATTCAAGTTCTAGCGACGAGGACCTTAATGAGGGTTTTGGTCAACGACCAATCCATGAAGGTGATCATTTAGATCGTGCTAAAAGAGACTATCGAGGTAAGGCTGAACTTCCTAGTTTTAACGGTTTATTACGTATATAAGATTTTCTCGATTGGCTAGCCGAAGTAGAGAGATATTTTGATTATATGGACGTGCCAGATCATAAAAAGGTAAAATTGGTAGCGTTTAAATTAAAATCTGGTGTTTCTGCATGGTGAGAACAATTACAACTCTCACGAGTCTGGCAAAATAAGGCGCCCATCTCATCATGGCCACGGATGAGACGTCTTCTTTGATCTCGATTTCTCCCCAGTGATTATAAGCAAATATTATTCCAACAATATCAAAATTGTAGACAAGAAAATCGAACAGTCACAGATTACACTGAAGAATTCCAACGGCTGATTACACGAAACGATCTGTCAGAATCTAAGTCATAGAATGTGGCACGATTTATAGGTAGGTTGTGACCGATAATTCAGGACCGAGTTCAGATGTACCCAGTCGGGACTGTGGATGAAGCAGTTCAATTGGCGGGTAGGGCAGAAACACAACTTGCAAGAGCTCCTACTCGTCCATATCCTTCAACTCAACCCTCATGACGGGTTTCACGCAGGATCCAATGCTGCCACGAGGAAAAAACCCAGTACCTCAACTTCCTACAACCGCAAACCGTGATACGGAGAGCGGCTCATGCAGACCTCAACGTGCAACACCCACAACAGCAGGTCCGAGTAGGATTCCAAATCCTTATGCTCGGCCAAGGTCGAACAATTGTTACCGCTGTGGCCAACCAGGCTACTTATCAAACACTTATCCTTAACGTCCCGCAACACACTTGACTATAAACGAAAGAGGCACTAAATATGAGGCCGTAGAAGAATACCATCGCTTTGATGAACATGAACAAATCACTGAAGAAATAGCAGGTGGCGATGAAATGACGGGCGAGGATCACGGCGAATTTCTAGTTGTGAGGCGATTACTGTATGCCCCACAAAAGGAATTACATCCACAATGACACAATATATTTCGTACTTGGTGCACCGTCAACGGAAAGGTCTGTGATGTGATCATAGACAGTGGTAGTAGTGAGAATATCGTCTCAAGAGTGATGGTGGACAAGTTGCGGCTACCAACGATGAAACATCCTTCCCCGTACTCAATCGACTGGATAAAAAAGGTGAATGATACCAAGGTAACTGAACAATGCACTATCTCGTTTTCAATTAGCAAAAATTATAAGGATCAAATACTTTGTGACGTGGTTGATATGGAAGTTTGTCATATGTTACTCGGTTGACCCTGGTAGTCGGACCGTGATGCGACCCATAGGGGACGAGATAATGTTTACGTATTCGTCAAGGATAGTCGAAAAATAATCCTTGCCCCTATGGCACCAGAGAACCACCCTAAAGCCTCTAAAGTGGAGGGGAGTTCCCTCTTGACCATTCGGGATTTTATGGAGGAATCCAAGGAAATCGACGAGGTATACACTGTAGTGGTAAAGGGCGGGGAAGAGGAACCCTCAAACATCCCTTCAAGTTTAAGATTGTTGCTAAATGAATTCAAAGAAGTCTGTCCTGAGGATTTACCTGATGGATTGCCCCCATGAGGGACATCCAACATCACATAAACCTCGTCCCTGGGGCTAGCCTACCCAACCGCCCTCATTATCGGATGAGTCCGAAGGAGTATGAGATACTTCAGGAGCAAGTGAAGGAATTGATCCGTAAGGGTCTCTTGAGAGAGAGCATGAGCTCATGTGTCGTACCAGCATTATTAACGCTAAAAAAAGATGGAAGCTGGCGCATGTGTTCAACAGTCGGGCAATCAACAAAATTACCATCAAATATCGGTTCTCAATACTACGGTTGGATGACATACTTGATATGTTAGAAGGGGCTAAGGTGTTCTCTAAACTAGATCTAAGGAGCGGGTACTATCAGATTTGTATTCGACCCGGTGATGAGTGAAAAACGGCATTCAAGACCAAGGAAGGGTTGTATGAGTGGCTGGTCATGCCCTTCGGCGTATCGAACGCACCAAGTACTTTTATGTGTTTGATGAATAAAGTTCTAAAATCGTTCACTAGCCGATTTGTGGTAGTATATTTTGATGACACATTGATATATAGCCAGGATGAGACGGAGCACAGAAAACATCTCAGACGGGTGTTGTAGGTCCTACAAATTAACAAGCTGTACTTCAACTTGAAGAACTGTGGTTTTTTAACTGACAGCCTGTTGTTTCTGCGATTTGTTGTAATGTCCACAGGCATTCGTGTGGACGATGAAAATGTGTGAGCTATTAGGGAATAGCCGATCCTGACAACTATTCATGAGGTGAGGAGTTTTCACGGGTTAGCGACTTTCTATCGTCGATTTGTGCGAGATTTTAGCACCATAATCGTGCCTATAACAGATTGCATGAAAAAAGGACCGTTACAATGGACCGATAAAGTTGACAAGAGCTTTCATGAGATCAAGCATCGTTTGTCTACAACACCGATTTTGGTGCTTTCTAATTTCGACAAATTATTTTAAGTTGAGTGTGACGCTTTGTACATCGGAATTGGAGGAGTATTATCATAAGAAGGCCGCCGGTAGCCTTCTACAGCGAGAAGCTCAGCGAAGCCCGAAAGAAGTGGTCGACTTATGAGCTTGAGTTGTACGTAGTTGTTCAGGCGCTACGACATTGGTGGCATTATCTGATTCAAAGAGAGTTTGTTTTGTAGACTGACCATCAAGCATTAAAGTTTATTAATAGTCAGACTAACGTGAATCGTGTGCATGCTAGATGAGTTGCATTTTTACAGGAATTCACGTTCGTTCTGAAGCATAAGTCAGGGCAATAGAGTAAGGTGGCTGATGCACTTAGCCGTCGTGCATCACTACTTGTTACGATGAGCAATGAGGTGGTCAGCTTCGACTATCTCAAGGAGCTATATGTCGAGGATGAGGACTTCAAAGATTCTTGGATGAAGCGCCAAGAAGGTCACCCCAGTGACCTTCATATACAGGACGATTTTCTCTTCAAAGGGAATCGATTGTGCAACCCCCAAAGTTCTCTGAGGGAGCAGATTATTTAGAAGCTACATGGAGGTGGCCTCGGTGGACACCTGGGGCGAGACAAGACGCGAGCTCTTGTGGAAGAGCGGTATTACTGGCCGCAATTAGTACGCGATGTGGAAAAAGCTGTATAACGTTGCCATGTTTGTCAGACCTTCAAGGGGCAATCTTAGAATACGGGCCTCTACACCCCGTTACCTGTGCCTAATGGTTCTTGGGAGGATTTATCAATAGACTTCGTACTTGGTCTTCTACGAACACAGCCCGGCATGGATTCGATGTTCGTGGTGGTAGATCGTTTCTCCAAGATGGCGTACTTTATCCCATGCAAGAAGACCCTCGATGCAACATTCTTGGTGAATTTATTTTTCAGGGAGGTCGTACGGCTACACGGGGTCCCCAAGACCATTACTTCTGATCGTGACATGAAGTTCATTAGCTACTTTTGGCGGACTTTATGGAATCGATTCGATGCACGACTTCAATTTAACAGTGCTTACCACCCACAGACTGATGGGCAGACCGAAGTTGTGAATCGCACGTTGGGAAACCTCTTTCGCTATATTTCAGGAGAAAAACCGAAGCAATGGGATTTGACCTTGTCTCAAGCAGAGTTTGCATTCAACAACATAGTGAACCGCTTGATAGGGAGATCACCGTTCTAGATTATCTACGGACGAGTGCCTCGCCACATACTTGACTTGGTCCCTCTGCCCAAGCATCCAGGCACGAGTATTACAGCAGAACATATGACAGACAAGATCATGGGCATCCATGCAGAAGTGCAGACCAAGCTACAAGCCTCGAACGAGAAGTACAAGGAACAAGCGGACAAGCATCGACGACAAAAAGTGTTCGAGGTGGGCGACCGCGTTATGGTCCATCTGCGCAAAGAGAGATTTCCGACCGGGACGTACAACAAGTTGAAAAATAAGAAGATTGGACCGGTACCAATCATCCGAAAGATCAATGACAACGCTTATGTTGTTGATCTTCCAGATGACATGGCAATCTCACAGACTTTCAATGTTGCGGACCTGACCGAGTATCATGAACCAGAACATGACGAGAACTCGAGGACGAGTTCTTTTGAAGTGGAAGAGACTGATGTAGAGCGGGTCGCAAACAGTTACATGGCCAAGATGGATCGGAAAAGGCCCGGTCGACGACAGAAGTAATCCAGACCATCAAACCTTAAATCGGGCGTATCTTGCAATCCGGAATGAGTTATCTAACGTAAAATATATGATTTTGGGGTAGAAGGAGCTACTGAAGCCAACCAACCCGCTGCGTCAGGTTGCGTAGCCCGGAATTGCGAAAAACCCCTGGATCGACGGTCTTTTCCCTGTTTTAATTTTATTTTTACTATAAATAGTAAGTTTTAGTTTGATTATAACTCTTCATCCGTCGGGCTTTAGGAGTTGCGCCCAACATGAAAAGAGCTTAGAATAATTAGGAGAACAGTTTGGTAAAGCCAAATAGGACACTTACTATTTTTGGCCAAAAACCTTGCGCACTAGTAGACATCACGACCGTCTATAAATAGCAAGTTTACTATTTATAGTAAGTCGCGGATTCTAGGAGTTTGAGTTGTAGTTTGATTCTGATTTCTTTTCCATTGCTTAGTACCCCTATTTAAAGGGTTGTGAACTCGTTTTTATTCATCAATTAATCAATTTCGAATTTCTTAGAATTTATTTCTATTTTCTGCTTTCTTTCTCATGGATTCGAGAAGTCTCTATGAGGAGTCCAAAGAAGCTCCGTGGATTCAGAGTAGTTATCCTCATCACGTTCATCCCTGCGTCATTTATGCACGTCGCATAGTTGGTTAGTGATAGTCATGACTAAGAAGCTTCTCAACGGCTAGAAAATGGTAATATATTGTATGAAATCTGTCCACCGAACAGCCCTACTTGCCAGGAGATGAAGTACTTCTGCTTTGGAAGAGGGCGGACTCTCGTGGCCCCGTCCATGTCCGAGTTGCTATTCAAATCTCTTTGAGAAGCTTCTGAGGCACAATCCCGTACAGGACCGAGCACGCCCTGTCTAGAGACTTGCAAGAGATTCCTTGCACTATATGATAAGATGAAGAGGATGGTCATCTCCAATTTTACTTATGATTTACAAAGGAAGGGAGCTCAATCTCAATGTTCAAATACAACCTTTAGAGGCAAGTCAGTAACCTACTTAAATATTAAGGGGAAGCTCAACCATAGCCCACCAGAGAGTCCAGGTCAGGGATCTTCTCCTTAGGACGGTCGTGTAAGTCAACTTGGATGCTCAACCTCAGTTTCCTACTATATGTCTTCTAACCCCGGTACAATCTTTCACCATTGCTAATTGCAGAACTGCAGGGGTCGGGCGCAGATTGACCGTGCAGAGGGGGCCTAGGCCCGTCCAGTCATTGTCCCAAAAGGACATATCCCCTCTGCCAATGAGCCATCTTGAGCGATCGGTTACTGCTGGAACCTCATTGCGGACCTGTTTCCAGAAGGTGGGCGTCTGCTGGATACTTGGCTCTCATAAACCTGCACCAGCAGCCATGCTCTCTAAATCTGACCATCCAGCCGAATTTCATCCTGAAGGCCTGCAGGACTGATTTGAGGTTCTAAAATCAACGGGATCTAACTTGCTATGATCCTGTGTTAAACAAACAAATAAAAAGAAACACGAGATCTATATTAAAGGGCTGTGCATTCTTACCTAGAATAGAACTCCCAGGTGTACAAGGTGCTACATGCACAATTCACACACAAGGCTGATGACTTGAGCCCCATTATAGAGAGAGGAGCTACAAACCACTCTCCCCACATGTATCCAATGTGGGAGCAAACTCGCAAGTAACGAGCATAAAACGCGACACATTTAAAGGCTGAGTTTTTACTCTCAACAAACAGGATGGCACTTACTTTTGACAATATTAAGATGAACTGGGAGTTCCTAATTTTCAAAGTCATCCTAAGAAGAAAGAAACAGAACTCGTGAAGATGTAGAGGATACACTGGTAACGTGCTCACATCACTGTAGCTAGGAGGAAAGATTATTTGTGAACAAAGGGAGGCAAGTTTCTTTTTTCTTGACCTTTCAACAACAACAACAACAATTAAATAAAATAAAAAAAAAAAAAAGTTCGAGATTCAAGGAAGTGGAAATGAATTGACAAAAAATATCTTCAAATTCTAGAAAACAAAACCACTGTTCCCCAAAGTCACACATGCCATCTTGTTTTTGTTCCCAATCGAATAAATATGGTAGTAAAAAGCTGGGACTGACCATTCCAGTCTGTGAATATGTCAGTTTGCCACAGATTGATCATTCAACTGAAATCAACTGTACATCCTAATGCAATCTAAAAGCTTACATAAGCGATCATTCTCAATGACAACAACAGGTAGATATTCAAATACAAATTCCATAGGTGGCAACAATGCAAAAATTGAATGTCAGTTGCATGCTGGAAAGGAATCACAAGACAAGCATATACACCCCCATCTCTAATCTGGCAAAGCAGTTCTGCGCTCAAGATTGTTCTTGATCTCGAGTGTGTATTTGCCAAAGGCTCTTTCAATCTTCTTATTGAAATGTTCATTCCTGTCATTGATTGAGTCAATGTCCTTCTCCTCATGGAATCTTCATCTCCTGCTGAATGACCTGCGTTTCTCGTCCCAGTCCTTGAGTTCCTTCACCATTTTGTCTATTTTCTCCTCCGAAGTTTTCGGTGCCTGCTCCACCAAAGACATTAATGGCAGCTCATATTGACATCTAACTGAAAGGAAGTTGTGTTTCTGAAATATGGTTACCTTCCCATACTGAAGACTGGAAGCATCACGGTAGAACTCTGGATCAGCTTCTTTCAACTTGTTGTATTCTTCCATGTCGCACTCTATGTTCTTCGTGCGTTTTTTGTAAGCATTGTACAACGTCTTCTGATTGAATACTGTTTGGGACATATGGGATTTATCGGCTTAATAAACTACATAAAACCATGTGAACAAAAGATTCAACAACAGATAACGTGGTCTGATGATGGGCATAGATGTCCATGCATGCCCAATTGGGTTTCTGAAGGTTGCACCAGCTGGACATGAACAGCAAACCTCAGTAAAGAACATTGAAAGGAAAGGAAAAGAAAAGGAGAAACAAAAGGGCATGTTTGGAAGTTCTGGATTCTCAGCAGACTGGATGTGCTCCACCCAAATTACAAGAGGGACAGAACCGCTCAGTGCTATTCTTATCCCAGTTACCATTTGGAGCAGAAAGCAGGGCAAAGGAACCTACATACAAATGCGCAGAAAGGCTAAATGGGGCCTATATTCGAGAGTGGAAAATGTTTAAATAATATGAAAATTAAGCTAGTGATTAGTGACCTAAGAAATCGTTGGGGATGTAGCTCAGATTTTTTTTTTTAAAAAAAAAAAACCTAAGAAATCATCATCATTGTAGGAGTCTGCTAATACAACCACACACGCACACACACACGCACACAAAAGAGCACTGCAATTTAAGCTCACCATCCCAGCCAAACGGGGCAGGATCCTTATCCCATTTCTTATATTTTGACTCTGATGTCTCCTGTGTATCAAGCATGTATGCCTTACTCATATCCAACCCATTTGCGTCAAGCAGTTTTCCAATTTTCTTTTTCCTCTCTTCAATCCATTTCTGTTTGGAAATGCCTCTTGACTCAGGAGGAGCTTCTACTCGTGCCAGCATTGCAATTTGGTTGGCCTTTCTTGCCTCATTCTGCAAGTAGAGAACCATGGCCAAAAAAAGTCATGTTAACTTCACAAAGTGATACTACTATTTTAAGGTTGAAGGAAATGACACAAGTCATGTTAACTTCACATAATGATACTACTATTTTTATGGGTTGGAAGAGAGTTACCATCTTCAGCCTCAATTCAAACAGTTTCTTCTGTCTCCCAGTAAGATTCGAGTAGTCTACTTCGATATTTTTCTCAACAGGCTGTCCATTATCACCATCAACATGTTCTTCACCACCGGTGTTCTCTGCTGCACCTACTTTTTGTTCTTCATTTTGATCAGAGCCATCTAAGAAGGATGGGCCTCCACCACTCCCCTTTTTGGTTTCTATAACAATACATAAAACAGTCAAATTTGAGAAAGAATTAAATGATTGAAATGGATGAATCATTACAATACTGGAATATAATATCATACAGTCTTCATGAGGCAATTGTGAGTTGTTTGATGCAACAAAATTCAATGACGGAATTGTAGATTTTTTTTTTTTTTTTTTAAGATGACAACTTTATTAAAAACGGCAAAGCCGAAAGAAAAAGAACAACAAACAACAAAAAAGACAGAAAGTGAAAGCAGAAAAATTAAGAGGGCTGCAGCCCAACCCAAAGAACTACATCGGCAAGGGCTGAAGAGAAAACACTCCTGGAGGAACCACATTTATCTCGGAAACATCCACTATTCCTTTCGGCCCAAATAGCCCACAAACCAGCCAAAAGGACATTCTCTACCTCCAAAAAGATATTATCTCCAAGGAATTGTAGATTATGTTCAATATTATTTCCAAAAGTATAAAATCGTGCAATCTAAAAAAAATAAATAAATAAATAATAAATAAATAAATAAAAACAAACATCATTCGCTTGAATTGAGAGAGAGGGGACATGGTTGATTAACTTTGATACAACCTAAAAGATTTATTGTTCAGGAGCACCCGTTTGACAATGAACTGCATATTGTTGAAGATAGAATCTTGTTGTCAAGAAACAACTCCTGAAAGACCCAAGTGATATCACATAAGAAACAACTAATGAAAGACGCAATTGAGATCTCATGAGGCCCAATTGAAAAGAAGCACAAAGCTGAGATTGTGACTTAAGTACACTGACTTGATGCTCGCCAGGGCCCACCTATAGACCTACGCTGTGTTGTGTCAAGGAGTAAGCTTAGGGCAAGATCATGCTTTAATGATCTGGCTACAGATACTCATCATTGGGTGGCAAATGGGGCTCACTTAAAGATCTGCTCCAGAGAACACTTCAGATTGAAGGCCATAACATGACAAAGACGTGCGAAGTTTGATCCGATGGTTGGATCGTGCAAAATCTTCATGTCCACGGCTATCCACCATAAGTTAATTGGTGGAGTGGACCTATGGATCTGTGCCTACAAACGTGCATGGATGAAGGTATTAACACACTGAAGGTGTGTAAAGTTGGAAGCTTATCAGCGGTAGGAGCATGCTAGATCAGCCCATTTACAATTCCTCATCATGCATAAGCCAAGTGGGACCCACATGCACCAGATTTGCCCCATAAAACACACCAGGACAAGATATCAGTATGCTAAGGACACCTTTATAGTTTGAGGTCAATCTAATGTCAAAACCGAATGAAAGTGAATCAGCATGGGTACCCATCATGGGGTGGCCTAGTGGGGCCTGCTTATCAGATTTGCCTGAAAACTATACCAAATCGAAGACCACAATCCAGTGAATGCATCGAAGCTACATGTAAGGTTTGGAGCCATTCTGATGTATCAGAAGATATGGAACTGCAATTGGCTGTGGACCTGACAGACCTGCAACCAGCTACAAACCTGGCAAGTGTGCAGCGGCTGCTAACTCAGGAGGCCTGCAACCAACTGCGAATCCAGAAGGCCCGCAGCCAGCCTGACACTCTCATTGTATCGGCCATATCTCTCACATTTGTTATCCAAACTGGTGATCTTGGGCTTGTTGGCAAGCTAATTTGATAAGCTTTCAAGTAAGACTAGTTTCACAAGATTCTGACATCATATGGTACCCGAAACTGGAACTACAATGTAAGACAGTTGGCCGGTTGGGTTACCCAAAACCCGGCAACCCTGTAGCAACCTCTGTTGACTTGGTTGGCTCAAGCGAGGAAGAAATCAAGGAAAAAGGCATAAGGGAGTAAGCAATCAAGGATGCTTAAAGCTCAAACAAATAATGCAAGGGAAGTGGAATGCATAGAAGGGTCCCAATTGATGAATGAATGATGCGGAAATGTAAGTTTGAAGTAGATCAGATGGAGAACATTTTCCCATTGACTGTTGGCTGTGTAAGATTGAGCTGCCCAAATGTTGAAGGCCTGAAGAAGAAGGTAAAATGGGCAAACCTAGATACTGCCTCTAACATAGAGTCTTGGAACATAATTTAAGATATTGCTTCGCCGTGAAAGACAAGATAACGAGTTTATATGCAATGGAGTGATTACCCTTGGTCCAATAAGCCAGGAAGCTCACTACTGATTTTGTTAGTGCATAATTTGGGAGAATTGAGCTTGCAATGGTCCAACATAGGATGTTTAAGGAGAAGTTTGAGTAGAACTATGCCTTAAGAGGAACTTGGCAATGTATGTATTGAGTCTATTGACATCACCACTGATCGCACCCTTGGGATACGGAAGCATCCTAGGAAATATCACACGTATCACGTAATTACACACTTGGAACTTAACCATTATAATTTTAAAAAAAATAACTACGCAATTAGTTTTCCATTATTTAAGGGACAAAACCATGTGTCCATTAGTTATGCAATTCTATCCAAAAAATTAATAGTTTTAAACAACATAAATATGTATGTACCCCATTACATATTTATTATATAGAATTTAATAAAAATTTGCCTACTTTTTCAATTTTCAAAAAAAAAGAAAAGAAATTAATTAACTAGTATGTTGTTAATGCACCAATTTGTCAATATACAAAGTTCAATCATTTTAATAGAAATCAAGCACTTATTTACATCTCTATTTAAATGCACATTTTTCTTCTTTATTCATTGCGTATCTAATGTCGGGGCATTTTCACACTGGGCTCAAGTGGGGTGGCTGGTGGGATGCAAGGGCACACTCAGGGTGGGTGGCCCACACCATGAATTTGGGGCCCGTGTGAGGCGGGTGGCTCATGTGAGGCGGAACCCATGGATTTGGAGCTCACGAGGAGGGTTCGACTGAGGTCCTAACCCATGGATTTGGGGCCTAGGACATGAGATAAAGGGATTAATTCACCATGCTCTATTAGTTCAAGCTTTTAGAACAAGTGGTTAATTGTCCTACATCAGTATCACTACTTAAATATACATTTTTTAAAATGTATTTTCAACATTTTCAAATATTATTTTCTTTTCAAAAAAAAAAAATTTAAAGAAAAAAGAAGAAGAAGAAGAGTGAGGCCATAGGAGCACCTGTGTTCTCCCAAATTTCTTTCATTTTCACCTTTGAAATCGAAAATTCTTACAAATGAGTGCTAGAGAAGAAGTCATAAGAGCACTTGAGTTCTCACAACTCGCAACCTAAGGAATCATCGAAGGTGAAAACCCTCCCTACATAAGGGAGAGACCATACCACAAAACCACCGCAAATGGAGTTACAATAGTCCGTAGAGATGCTCCTATCTTATGCAAGGTGAGCCACTCTAGGATATACTTCTTCAAGTGCCCAGTCTCAACACTGACATCCACCCCAAAAACGGATGCAGTTTCTAGCACCAAGTGAAAAGGAGATCCCTCTACGAAACATATGCCCTGTCAACACTACCACTTTCCATAAAATAAAGGCGTGGTAGAGGGAGGAGCTCGTCGCGCCTCGCCCACCTACCATATTTTCTCGCAATAAGTTCCCTCTATAATTTACCCTCTTAAGTACCGAATCTCCAAACACACTTTCCAAGGAACGCCATGTTCATGATTCCAAAATCCCTTAGGCCTACTCTGCTTTCATCTATCAGCTTGCACAGACATCCCATTTGAGAAGATGAAACTTCTTTTTTCCTCGGCCCCTTCTTCATAAGAAGTCTCTTTTCAACTTTTCCAACCTATCAAGCAACAATTTAAGGCATTTGATCCAGTCTCCTCCCCTCTATGCAACAACTAACTAAGGGAGCGTTTGGATCAAAAGTTACTTAAGATAAGCTACTTATGCCTCAAGTAGCTTATTAAACCAAACTTATTTATCTCAAATAAGTTACTTATCTACTGCTGTAAGTATAAAAAGTAACTTATTTGGTGGTATCCAAATGGGCCCTAAGTGCCTCCCCAACCACTACAAAAAGGTAAGGGGATAGAGGATCATCTTGTCTAATGCCCCTAGATGCCTTGAAAAAGCCTTTTGGCGATCTGTTTACTAGAATGGAGAAAGCAACTATTGCACACAACAACGCATCCAACCCCTCCATTTCTGCCCGCAACAAATCCCAAGCATGTAGTCTAGGAACTCCTAGTTTATGATCATATGGCTTTTTGATGTCAAGATTGCCAATTGGCACACGTTTCTCTTCCCTACATCTGGAATTGATGCATTCATGAGTGATAAGGATGCTATTCAGAATCCGCTTGTCGTAAAAAAAGCCCCCTAGGTCTCAAAAATGATCTTTGAAAGCACTCCCCAAAACCTCAAGGTACAAAACCTCAAAGTAAATACTTCAGTTAGAATTTTATACGGACCCCCAATTAGGCTAATGGGCCTAAAGTCTTTCAACCTTTCGGCCCCTTCAACTTTAGGAATGAGAGAGATGAATGACTCCTTGAGATCATTTGAAAGACGACTTCGCTCAAAGAATTCAGAAATGAATGCCATCACATCCCCTTTAGCTGCTTGCAAATTTTATGAAAGGACATCATTAAGAAGCCATTTGGACCTGGGACCTTATTTCCGCACATCGAGTTAAGAGATGCTTTAGCTTCTTCATAGATCGAAATTTTAAGAGATGCCACCTCCTTGATAATTGAAGAAATTCCAAATCATCTAGTCGTGGTCTCTTGCACTAATTGCAGGATAACAAGTTCTTGTAAAAATGAACAACTGAATCACAAATATGCTCCTTTTCCAATGTACTTTTGTCCACCAATACCAAACAGCTTATTTTGTTGCCCCTCACATTTGTTGGCTATGTTATGAAAAAATCGTGTATTCTTGGTCCCATTCTTTAAGCGACAATGCTCTTGATCTTTGCTTGCACTTGATTTCTCCTCTTTGAGGCGGTTGTGTATCTCAAGGCTAATATAGCTCTCATTTCATGTTCTTCAACTGCCAGCTAACATGCCTTCTCTTTAACATCCAACCAAGGTGTTCCAAAACGGTAACAGTGGCCGTAACAGCTACCAACGTTACCATTATGATACGGGCCGTAACGGCTATTACGAACCTTATATCATCCGTTACGACCCTTTTTTATTTTTTAAAAAAAATTGTTATAGGACCGTTACAAGGCCCTTACGACCTATTTTTTCTGTAATGGCCATTTCAACCTCGTAACACGTAACGGTTATGACCGTTACCTTTACATAACGCCCATTACATAACCGATTTTGAATAGCTTACAGGGAGCGTCCTAGCATGAAGATTCATGTTAGAAGTTTTGGCATAAGTTCAATGCCGGCTACCGATCTGATGCAAGCACCCCACATCCCACACGTGCACGCTTCGCACGTGTGTATAAGAAAAGGACCATCTTCCCTTTTTTAGTCCATCACTACTTTCATTTTCTTTTAAATCTCTAGATTAAAAAATTTCCTCTTTCTTTCATATCTTTATATTAGGCATGTAATAAATTTAGATTTTTCTTATCTAAGTATCTTCTTATTTAAGCACTTTCTTGATTATTTGTTATTTAAGTGTTTTCCTATTTTCTCAGATTTTTAGATCTCATAGCCTTTATTGTAGATTGTAAGGTTTGATTATAAATAGGGCCTATAGCCTATAGAATAAGACAAGTTGATTGATATTCTCTTATTTTCTCTATAGTTGCTTGCAGGGTGGGGACTCTATTTCAAGACTAGAGGACTATGGAGCTTGCTCATAGTCTTGCATCCGTGATCTCTAGCATTCGACTAGAGGATTGTTGGATCTTTCCCGCAATCTCTTTCTTTTCTTATTGATTTATTTGCTTCCCCTTTCGGGTTTGCATCACAATCTGATGCAACCCTCCTCTTTTATCTAGGTTGGGAAGTGGCAATGATAGCATAAACTCCCACAGGCACACTATTACATAGGTTAATTACAATCAAGCACTATCTCATAGTTTATGACATAGATTGATTACAATCAAATCATTCTAATTAATTTTCTAATTCAAGTTCAGGAGAAACAAAGACAATAATAAGAGAGTAAGTCCTACTAATGAAGGGAAAAGTACTACTTAAATAGGAAACTAATTAGACAAACAAGTCAACCAACTAATGAGTGTATATGGATGGACAAGTGCACATGTGAACAACACACAAATCAACAATACACACGTGGGGTCCACAATAAGATCGGACTGCCTGTGGGTCCACCAAGCTGATCTAATTGCACATGGGGCCCACCCTATTGAACTGAGATGCGATGGTGGGAGCTGATTGCATCAAGATTAAAGACTAAGGTCCAAGTCCATTTTGGAGAGGAGAGGGAACCATCACATTTATCCATATTCCCATGAGAGTAATACAACATTGGTGGAGATCTTTCTCATTGCAAGTGATTAGAGTTTGGTAATCCAGCCTTGTAGTAAGATCTTGCCTCATTAGAATTGGATCCTGCCATGATATGTGCTTGTAGCATTGCTTAGTACTGAAGTTAGCTCGGTTGCTCAATTGGGTGTGGTTTAGTCGTGTCAACATCAGGGACCCATTTGGATGCACCCCCCAAAAGAGGGTTTTGAGGCCTAGACATAACTTTGAGCCAAACCTCTTTTCAAGATATGCATTTGGATGCACTTTCAAAACCGCCCTTTGATCTCTCGCTTGACAAAAGAGACGCTGGAAAGGTCGCTAGCCAAAGACCAATCTGACTGGTTTTTGGCAAGTTGATGTTACAGACTTCTGTAGAAACTCCTTTTCACAGAAGTTGCGTCCAATGGATCCCACAGGATTTGGTGTTCAGGTTAGCAAAGTGTTTACATTATATTTTCGGCCAAGTGTACTAGAACAGGGTCAAACTGATTGGGTTATTCAAGTTTTGAGCAAAAACTGTGAATGGGCCCATACATACATACATACCGCATGATCCAAAAGGAAGCGTCAAAGTAATGGGAACAAACCCAATTCGCCTCTCTCCACCTGTTCTCTCTCAATCCGCTCCTTTACTTCGATGATTCTTTTGAAGCAAAATTCAACGCATTCATGGTAAGAATTGGACGCGTTTATACATTCCGGGTGAGCTCTTCCCTCCCCCATCATAATTATATGATTCTCTATCTTTCTATCGACTGAAGAAGAAGAAGAAGAAGAAGAAGAAGAAAATTCAACAACGGATTACAGCTGTGAAAAGGGAAGAAAATACAATTGAAATCAGCAGAATGCTGGCAAAACGTTATAGATACATGTATGTATATTTGGGGAAGATGGAGAATCCACACCGTTGAAAAAATTTAGATGTAAAAGGGAAGAAAATTAGATTTTTATTTGTAGGTGGATTTAAAGGGATTTGTGGATTTGGGTTTTCTCCAAACAGAAATAAAAGAAAAGAAAACCTTATGGGAATGTCGTTTCACGCCTTTAATCGAAGTAGCGGCTCTGCCGTCTATCCTCTCTGCCAGAATCAGAGGCGCCGTGTGGGGTTTATATAAATAAGGGTTTTTTTACCCCAAAATTCGTCCACATTTTCGAATTGGGATTTGAGATTTTTACTCGAAGATTACAGGATGCTCTACCCTTATTTCGAGAAATGAGATCGAAACGGGGAGAAGGATTTCCTGCGAAAGCCTTTCGCAGGAAGTTCCTGCGCTAAGAACCCAGGTGGGGCCAACCTTGATGTTTATGAGAAATCCTCCCCGTCCATCCGGGGAAAGGATCGGCTTCTCCCCCTGCCACCGGCCCCGTCGCTGGTGGTCGGTGCTCTGTGAGCCTCACCATGATGTATTTGTTTCATCCATTCCATTCATCCATTTTAAGAGGGATATAAATCTCAGGTGTACGACACTATAGAAAAACAATAGTGATTGGATATCCGCCATTAAAATCATCCTAAGGCCCACTGTACTTTCTATTTGACATCCAATCTATTAATTAAGTCATAGAGGCACAAATGAAGGAAAAAAAACAAATATCAGCTTCATCCAAAACTTTTATACCCCCAAAAAGTTTTTAACGGTGGCAGCTCATTTGACACTGTTCCCTATAATGTGCTCCAAATATATACCTCATAGTGTAAAATGATATGAAAAAATAAATGGATAGCATGGATGAAGCACATAAATCATTTTAGGACCCACGGAGCAACAACCACCAGTCAGAGTAGCCAATCCACGTCTGCCAATCCATTGCGTGAGTTCATTTGAAACGTTGACTAAGTTGAACCGTACCCAAAGCTAAGTTAGCTGAAAAAGTAATAACTAAACGTTGTTGAAATATGCGCGAGGCTAAAGAAGTTTTGATTTATGTTAATATTTTCGTTTTGTTCATCCGTCTTTATTGGCATGGAATATTATTGTCGAAACCAAGGAGGTTTCAACGGTAAGAATTTCCCGAACAACATTTTCCTCTAACTCGGATCACTTGAGCTTTGGATCCAGTTTATTTTTAGCACATGTACAAAAATTAACTCACAAAACTTATGGATAGGAAGGATTTCTCACAAGCATTACAATGGGGCCCACCTAGGTTCAACCACAGGAACTTGAAATCTGCATCCAACCAGAGAGATTTATATGCATACATGCATGTGCACTAAAGTTCAATTATACACAGATATAGTCTATCCATTAGGTTATTCCAACCTGGTACATGTTTTCCTTAAAGAAAATCTAATTTCATTAGCATGTGGGGAACAATATTGAAACACATGTGGATGGGTGGATTCACGATTGAGGATTCGACTTTGGACCTATGATGTCATTTAGCACATATGTTGTTAGAAAATTGATATTCTAATATTACATTTTTATAATTTTTGTAAAATAATAAAAGAAAACAAAAATACTAAGGAGAGGGTAAATCACGTGTGATCATATTATTCTTAAAGCGTTATTCGTCATTTCTTAAAGTAATTGATACTATTGATAGATTGCAGACAAATAGCTTATAGGATACGATGAGTTTGACTGGTTGCAGGCAAATGGCTTTATGTGGTGTGGTCCACTTGAGTTTTGGATTTTTCCTTCAATTTGAATGCAGAACCACACATGAGCTCAGAGGTGGGATTTGTCCAACTTAGGTTCCTCTTCTTGAGTCGATGTCGAGCTCCTTTTCATGTCAAGCATTTCCATAGGTTTTCTAATTTGTTGTTGGGGATTGATGAAAGGTCGAGGCCGATCTCATTTTTGCTCGGATTAGAGCCAAAGGTTGAGCCTTTAGTTATATCAGCTGTTAATTGACTTGGCGAAGTATATGGATGTTTGACCTGACCTTATTTTATTAGTTGATTCATCTTTTCCATAACAGATTTCAATCATTTAATATGTGATTTTGGATGTTTGTTTAATATGCTTAAGTGGACTACACCACAAGAAATAGTTATCATTGACAACTTGCTATTAAAAACTTACTACATTGTTTATTTTCCATCCAACCCGTTGCCATAAAGACTGGGATGAAGGGAAGAATGATAATCAACGTGATCTAAAACTTTTGTTACACACAAAAAAATTTTCATGTTGCTTTACTTTTGAGATTATGGCATAAAATGAGTCATTAAAATTGCTAGACAATGTAGATGTACAACACATATATCAAAGATTTCAATGAACAATGTTGATGTACAACACATATATCAAGGTGGCCCTAGAGTAAGGGCAAAGGAACTTCATTCCATAATAAGTTAGATGTAGCTTACCGTAATGTTTAAGAGAAATCCAATCCCTGGTCCGATCGTAAGGATATGGGCCAATAAGATAAATTTGTCAAATTTTCTAAAATCTTTGGATCGGGACAAGCACTTTATCAAACTTACCTAAATGGATCATGTCAAACACGGGAGGTGAGTGGGACCTAGGACGGTAAGGCTCACAGTGATGTATGCGCCTTAAATCCACACCATCCAACCTATGTGGAAGCTCATTTCAAGGCATGACTTAAAAAAAAAAAGGTTAAGGAAACATTAGTGATTGAATCCCCACCATTAAAAACTTTATGGGACAAGAAGAATGTTTATTTTCCATCCAAACCGTTGATAAGGTCACACAGATTTGGATGTAGAGACCAAACAAATATCAGCTTGATCCAAAACTTCTGTGGCCCACTTGAAGTTTTTAATGGTCTATTACAAATGTTTCCTGTATTATGCTCCACCCGAGATGTGGATCTGTTTCATCTTTTGGATCATTTCCCTAAAATGAGGTTTCAGTAAGTAATGGACGGCATACATCACAGTGGCCCCAGGGTCAGGATCCAACCCATATCAGTACACGAACGTTCCGGTAATTTTAAACAACTCAGAATTTTTATTTTATTTTAATTCGGTTTCCAAAATGCATTCTCACTCACTTAGTATCAAGAGCAGCACCATCATCTACCTCCGTTTCCCTGCCAGCCCTGCGAGCTTGCCTCCGAAAGTGATAACATAGCATAGTATAGTAGAAATAATGGGGGATTTGGAGCAGCAGTCATTGGTTCCTAAAGAGACAGCATTGCAAGCACTCAACACAATCATCCAGCTCCATTTCGAGAAAACCCTAGAGAAGAAGAGGGCCGTCGATCTCCAGAAGAAGGAGCTCTGGAGGTTCTTCCACATCTTCTTCCTCTTCCTAGCATTGGTGCTGGCCACGCAGGCGCTTTCTCCCAAGCTCCAATGCAAGCACTGCTGGATCCCCATCGGCCTCCTCTCCCTGGGCCACCTCATCTTCTACGTGTCAGTCGCCCAGACGCTGAGGTGCATCAACGGCTTCAAGTATCAGAGGAGATGCCACAAGCTGACGCTGGGGCTGGCGACGGAGCGTCTCAAGCAGTTGAAGATGAGGATGTTGGAAGATGAGGATGACTTCGAGATACATTATCAGGAGCCTCCTGAGACTTATTTCGCCAAGTTCAAGAGGAATTGGGCTCTCTATTTTGCTTTCTTCATCATTACTTTTGCCTTTTCCGTCTCTGCTTCCGTTGTCCTCCTCTGCTTCTAGAACCTTTTCTCTTCTTTGATTTTCTTTGTTTCTTTGCACATTTTTCTCCATTTAGCAGTTATTTGATTTCTATTTCCTAACGATCTCGGGTTATGGATGCATTTCATTTTGCTTATTTACTACTCGATAACTCTTCTGACATTCTAATTAATTATTTGCTGACTGGCAATAGAGGGTTTGAAAAAAAATAAATTTAGAGGGCATCTTGGGAACCTCTTGTGGGCATATTCCAATGCTCCCTCTGCTCAGGCTGCTGCTATCACTTTGCAAACAATCCTGCACTATCTTTCTGATACTAATGATCTCCTGATTATTCTTGAGGGGTATGGAGGCCGGAGTCATTACGTGGTCGGACATGTGGCTTGCATTTTATTTTCAACGACATAAGGTCTCTGTCTGCTGGATGCTCTGTTTATGGCGATGAATGGTGCAAACCGTTTGTCTTTGCACTTCGGCAATTCTTTCCCCTCCCATTAATATACTTTCTATTTTGTTGCTCGCTTTAAAAATAAGGGGGATGGTTCATTGAATATCACTTTCTAATCTTGAAGCTGCTGGATATGAGCCTATAGGCTCACTTGAGGGCAACCACCGGTGGGTGTGGATTGGGGATGAGATAGGGATAAGTCCTTACTCAACCAAATTCCTCCCTAATCCTTTGATTCCTCTCTTTATAAATACAGGGATCTAAGCCATTGATCGTAATTCAGGGGCCATCTTAACCGTAAAAATCAGAGGGTGATTAGATCATCTCTGCTCACACAGTGGTTAGGGGGATATTTGGCCATTCACTGTCCATTTTCGGCTTCTACGAAGGTCCCAAGATCGTGTAGACCTTCAGATCTTTCTGGCCCACCCATCTGGGTGGAGTTCCAGAAGCAAGTAATGTGGAACACAATAAAACACTGTGGAGCCTATTAGTTGCAAAAAGATTGAAAGTAAAATAGTTGTCTATACAGCCCTCTGGATGCACAAGGGAAGGATCATAGTATGGAATGTGGTGTGAAACTATTGAAGAAATTGCAGGTTACAATTGAAAAGGTTGATCATTTCCTAAGATGGCTCCGTTTGTTACTTATAAGAAGGCAGCAGGTATGTCATGTAGTCCTGTAATAGTTTCCATCTTCTTCAATGAAGTGGTTTGGTTTCAGGGGACTTAAGGAGTATTGTTTTGGAGTGTGATGTAAATTTATCAGCTGTCTGGAGGACATTGTGGGCGAAGATGCAATGCAACTGAAGTTCTCTAGCACTCATCACCCATGGAAGGCTGGTTGTACGGAAGTGGAGTCTTGTTGGTGATAAGATATATATGTGCATGGGATCCAATTCTTCCACACAGAATTCACCAATTATAGCTCTGTCAACTGAACTATGGGCTAAACACCATTTTAGATCAGCTATGATACCAAGCCACGCCAGCCAATACATCTCATTTGAATGCCTGGTCTTATGAGGTCTAGCAAGGTAACAAAAGTTTTCTCAGATCATGTAAACAACAAGCACCTGGACGTGAGATGTAAAATTGCACTTAGTAATGGAAAATTTAAGGGGCATGCTGATGTACCTTGATGATCGATTGGCTTACTTCGAGTGCATTTGTGGAATGTGGGGGAATGTGGGTCCCTAACCATATTTCCAAGAGAAATGGTGATAATGCCCATCATGTAGATCTCCCACCAAACTTGAAAACCAACTGAATATTTAATGTGGAAGATCCTATCACATACTTTGGATAACAAACATGAAAATATGGGAGTAAACAATGTGGATTCCTCTTGCACCAAAGCAAGTCAAAAAAGTTGGTGAAGCTATCCTTCGATCAAGCATTCTCTACTCGTTTTGCAGGCTGTCAAAGTATTTTGCTGAAATGGAAGAACATTCCAAAGTCCCGTTGCACTTGAATCTCCAAAGAATAGTTCAAGCAACTGAAACCTGACCTTGAAAGGCAGTACATCTAACTCACTGAAACTGAGTTCTTTCAACCCGATTGGTTTTGTGCAAATCTCATCCTGATTCAACTACAAACCTGTCATGGGAAGAAGATCGAAACCCACAATCTGTTGGAAAATCAAATCAGTCCGATAAATAAACATATTACATGTATGAGGCTCATCCTTCAGAAAGAAAAGAAGAAGAACAACATGAAGACAGAAGAAGAAGAAGCTGTATCATCACTTGCACATGTGCTAGGTCTAGTCTCTCGTACATTTGTTAAAATGGTGAGACTTCTACTCGTGCACCCTATCCTTCTTGAATTTAGGGAGGTGTTGATCCCACTTCGAATTCCTAGATTCGGTGGGCCACATGATATGATCAGTTTGGGCTACATGATTAGACTGATTTGATGATCCTATGGATCATGGGGTCCCATCTTCCTCTTGCAATGCGTGCACACTAAGATCTGGATGGGATTTGCTCCAAAGTATTTAGATTCAGATCTTGGAAGAAAAGAAGAAAAAGATTAACACCAGAATCATTTAAAGAGGTTGAATTTTAGGATTTTCCCCCACTACAAAAGAAGATAAGGTTGGCAGCACTCTAATTTTCTTGTTAGGAATGAATCACATGCTGAGGAATGCAGACTAATATTCATTTGAGTGCTGTGCCCTTTCTTTTAATAGGTAACAAACTATGCCTTGTGGTGTCAGTGTTTATTTCAATGTTTAAGAAATACAAGCAAGGGAGCAGAACAGCTTATTCCCCTTGTTCGCACTCAAGAGTGATTTTGTTTGTGAGAGGCTTTAAGATTCATTTCCTTTGCAAAATTAAGTTGGTTACTTTGAACCCTAGCTTTGGTGGAGTGATGATCAAACCATAGTTCAAAAACCTGAAAACTTGACTGGACTCAACTGGATATCCAGCTAGGTTAGGTTGACTTGAAGACTCGACTCAACTTGACTTGATATTTAATTACTAAATAAATAAGGGTGTTTAACTAATAACACCTACTTAAATGGGTATGAATACAAAAAAGTTGACATAGACTTTCAAAGATGAAGTACACAAATTGGTGGTAGAGTCACTAAAGTCTCTAAGAAAATTCAGGGGTTTGAATATCACCCTCTAATTTTTATTTTTATTTTTAATTATGAAGAACAATCACCCAACGAGCAACTTGGTTTGAGTTGCGTCAAGTCATATCATGTTGACCAAGTCAGCGAGCCGGCTCGATCACTCTGGCTGAGTCTCGATTGAGTCAAGCTTGCCTACGAGTTTCATGGTGATATGGGCAAAATCTTGTCAAGTTAACTCGGCTGAGTTTCATGTTGAGTCACCGAGTTTTAAAACTATGGATCAAAGTAAAGGTTAGAGGATTAGGATGAATGCAATGGCTATTTCACTTTATGGATCTTGAAGGGGCAAGGCACATCTGGGCCGGAGCAATTAGTTCAGATCCGTGCTGATGCCCAGAGCTGCCTGTGAGTTAAGGAATTGGGCCCACTAGCCAAATGCTGTCTAGTAGCGTAAGCGTTTTTTCTCTAACCATGATATACTTTAATGCAATCAATGTTTTATTGATCACCAATGTGTATTCTGCAAGTTTTTCTCTTTCTTTTTTTTTTCTCCTATTCAAGTCCCTGAATCCGTGCTGGATAATTGCATATATTTAAACTTGCACCCATGAATGTAGCCAAATATTAGTTAGCAACTTTGCAATGGTCAAGCCCATAAACATGGCCATGCAATGAATTTAGAAGCCCATATGGAATTGACTTGCATCAAGGTTGTCATTTCAGAAGCTTTTTATGGGTTAAATATGTGATTTTTTTTAGTAGTCTTTTTAATTTTTTGGATCTAGCTTTCGTTTGGATTAAATTGCTTTGGAGAGTTCTATGGTGACAATCTCTATATTTTGATGGGTCCCTACTCATGGCTCAGTGGTAGACTCAGTGAGTTTCAACACTGAGGTCATGGGTTTAAGTGCCCACTGTGGCGTGTGTAAAAAAGAGTCTCTATATTTTGATGACAAGAGCAAAGTTTTCCTCTAGGACGAGAATGGTCAGAGACAATGAAGCCCTCTTTCTCTATTCCCATCCATTTTGGCCAATGAATCTCTTTATATGCTCTCCCTAATGGTTGGACTGCTTTTTGTGTTCTGCTCGTGCACTGCCTATCAATTAGTATTTGCAGTTTATCTTAGCAAACCAGAAAAGGAATAAAAAAGTATTTCCAGATGAGGTTTTTCCCTTTTTAAAGTCCAAGCTTAGATGTAAGCACTGACAGATTCATCTTGCCCATTTTTGAAAATCATGTTCAATCCTCCCCACCGATAAAAACACGAGCTTATGGACATTTGGACATTCACCTTCCATAAAAGTTCAGGCTTCTAATGCATTGGGATTTTCTTTTTGTTAGCAGTGAGAGAATTTGCCTCAAGCGAGGTCCTGGAATCCCCAATAGAAACACTCTCCTTGGCAGGAACATTCCCAAGGCTATGGCTTCTACTTACCTGGTTAAACAGTACACTTAACTGAGAGGAGGGGATAAATCCTGGATTTTGTTAAAAGATGAAAGCAAGCTTCCAAACTTTTAGTGGGACTTTCCCTGGCCATATCTTCTATAGATATCTCATTGATCCATATATTCTTTTGTTGCCTGGAACTTATTCTTGATGCATTCAAAAGAAGTCAGTCATATATGAAAAACCTTTCCATTGGCAAGAGATGCTGTTTTTCGAACATGCTAGCATGCTGATTTTCAACTCGATTTGTTTTGTTTTGTTTGTCTTTCCATTTTTCAAGAGGTTGACCAAAGATGGGAGAAAATTATGAGCTTATGACTCTTTTTGGTGTGATGGGAAAACCAGTTTTAAAGTAATTATGCGAAGCATTTATGGAACAAGGTGTGTGAGAGATTTCAGTGGAAGCTATCTAGATGGAAAGGGCGACAGTTATCACTAGCCGGACACATCACCCTTATTAAAGTGGCTCTCTCTAACCTTCCAGTGTACTTTATGTCTCTCTTCAGGTATAAACTAGAAATTTTGAGGGACTTCCTAGGGCATGGAGCAGAGGATAAACACAAATTTCATCTCCTTAGTTGGGATAAGGTCTGCTTACCCCTAGCCAAAGGGGGAGTAGGCTTAAGAGATCTCTAAGCGATGAATGATAAACTTGAAAATTTTGAGGAGGGAATTTGTCACGTCCCAAACTTAGAAACCGGGCTCACGAAATTCTCGATCGCTAAATCTGGTGCCGACAGCATCCATGGTACCCCATTTTCGGCTCCCAGCGCGCATGCGCTAGATTCCGATCCTGGGATCCTACAAGGACGATTTTCCAACGTATATTTATCTCGTAAGAAGCATAATCACAAGTATACCCAAGTCACAAGAACAACATCATCATCACATATCCACTAATATAAACTTTGAATACAATGCTTAAGGGCATGTTTGATTTTCTCTGGTAAGCATAAATGCAGTGGAAATGGGCAATAATTATTTCCTTGCTAAATACCTTCGTCGTTACCTATGTTGATTTGACTCTTACTTTTTCAACTCAAAAATTGAGAAAGCCTCCAAATATTAGGAGGGCCCACCATGATGTACGTGCATTATCCACACCGTCCATCCATCATGCCAAATGAATTTAGGACAGAAGCCAAAAAATAAAGCAGATTCAAAGTTCAAGTGGACCACACCACAGTAAAAATGTAATTGAACATTTACCGTTAAAAACTTTTTGGAGCCGCTGTTTACTTTGGTGTGGGACACTTGAATGTTGGATTTTTCTCATTTTTTAGCTCATGCCTCAAAATGTTAAGGTAAAACGGATGGAACGATACAAATATGTCATATACATGACATCGGGGCCCACAAATGTATGCAGTCATTTTGGACCGTTTTTCAAAGTAGAAATACCCCGGCATTTTCAAACAAGTGAAATTGTAATAATAGGGTATTTACCCTACATCTGGAAAATCAAACAGACCCTAAAGGGAAATATATATGTCAAAATAAAATCAAGCTCCAGAAGACAATTGCACGCCCCAAGCTCAACGTCGCTGCAACTAACGCCACCTGCATACATCTATAGAAAGCTTAGAGGGTAGTGAAAGTGTGTGCGCAAAATAAGTGTCAAGCACACAAATTCAACATCATAATCATACAATATCGAAAATACTGGCAAGGTCATGAATCATATGATATCAGAGTAAGCAGAAATACTAATAAGTCCATGAGTCATACAATATCAGAGTAATGCAGAAACATGTTGACAAGTTCATAATTACTATCAGCCTTATCCAAGTTATACGATGCACAAACATAATAAATCAATATCAGATACCGAGTCCATGAATACCGTCAACCTTAATTAGGTTATGCAATATAGAAGCACAGTAAACCAAATGCTATGTGTTGAGGATGTAATGCAATATGCGGTGCCAATGACCATGCAGGATTATGAAGTCAGGATGATGATACGTAGTATCGCAAGCCATAGGGTCCACCATAAGGGACTTCTATCCAAACCAGTCTCATACCTAAATTTGGATAATCAGACTCAATGTGATAAACTCCTGATCTCAGGTTAGTCGCACGCCCCAACCGAAATTCTGGCCATTATGAAAGTACAAGTAAAAAATAATTGCGCACTACCAGCTCGAGTGGATAGTGAATGAATGAATGAATGAGTATACAACTCCTGTTCCACAAATCAGTATTGTACATCTCTGGGATCATCACCGGGGTCTAGTACACTCTACATGCGATCGCCGCCCACTGACACGCGACCATGCAAGTGGAAGAGACCTCACCATCCGTCTAGCCAGTAGTCAGCCAATATCTACTTGGCATGTCGATGGCGGATCAAATCACGAGCTAGTCAAACTCAGCCTAACTATGCCCCTTATCCTCGGGCGGGTAAGGCCACACCCCCTCCCAACCGACCATGACACAGTGGGAGACGCGGCCTACTAGTATTCGACACTCAGGCACTCATGTATCTACTCGGTCTCGACGTTGGGGGATCTCCTGGCTACGGAGGTTTAAGGACTTTCACCCACGGACATCCAACGTACCCATATGCTCAAACCAAACATTTTCGGTGTCCCATCTAGCCATCCATGTCATGCCTGTGAAGGTCACAACCCTAATGTAGGGCGTACAGTAATCACAATCATACAATACAATATGCATGAGTCATGTAGTCTAATCATGCATCAATCCTGCGCATACCGTGCGCTTATGTGAGATAACCTTCGCCCATCAAGGAGTCTCATAACAACCTGCCCAATGACATATGCAATGGTCAACCACATCTCATAACAAACATACAGATGATGCGTATGGGCATGTATCATGATGCTATACTGTCACATACTCATAATCAGTATCAATAACTGACATCAACAATCGGCCTCGACAATGTGGACATTTAACCAACATTGCTCCCAAGAAATGGCCCTCATAGAGCCTAACATGTAGTGGACTCATGGCCTCGCACAAGGGGCTAATATACAACACCATGGGCCTTACTTAAGAGCCTAATACACATCACGATGGGCCTCTCACATGGGCCTAATATACATCACAATGGGCTCCATCACCTGGCCCTCAAATGCACCATAATGGGCCTCATCACATAGGCTTTATATACATCACATTGGACCTTAAACACGGGCTAAATACACATCACAATAGGCCTCAAATATGAACTACATATACATCACGTTAGGCCTCAACAATTGGCCTCGATAATCGGAATCGGCCTCGACAATCGGAATTGGCCTCAATAATCGGAATCAGCCTCAACAATCGGAATTGGCCTAACAAATGGCTTAAGAGAAAGTCACAGTATGAACATTTAACCATCATTGCCCATCAATGTGGACATTCAACCAACATTGCTCCCAAGCAATGGCCCACATAGAGCCAAAGTTAAATATATAGTGGGCCCATGGCCTCACACAAAGGTCTAATATACATCGCAATGGGCCTCATCATATGGGTAGGAATACATCATAATGGGCCTAATCGTATGGGCCGAAAATACATCACGATGAGCCACGACACATGGACCTAATATGCATCACAATGGGCTATCCACACGGACCTAATATATATCACAATAGGCCGCATGACATGGGCCTAATACACATCACACGGGCCATATCTCATGGGCTTCAAATACATTAGGATGGGCCACATCCATGGGCCTCAAATACATCATAACGAGCCACAATCATGGGCCCAAACATATCATAACGGGCCTCATATACATCACGTGGGCCACACCAATGCACAATAGGTGGGCCCTGCACATGCAGCAAATGGGCCCCACCAGATGGTTAGTGTGGATATAGAATACATACATTTAGTGGGTCACACGTCCCACGGACGGTGTGGATACAACATACATCGAGGCAGGCCCTATATGATTTGGACGGTCAGGATGAAACATATGAGGTGGGCCTTGCTCATGGGCTTCATGTACATCAAAGCGGGCCGCATGACATGGACAGCTCGGATCAAACTCGTACATCACGTGGGGGCCACATGAATGGACGGTGTGAATATATATCATATATATCACGGTGGGTCCCACGTCCTGATGGACGGTTGGAGCTTGGATTACATCTAAAATCACTTCAATAGTGGCAGGTGCAACATGTGTATCACTGTACACTATCATAGGGATACATGGCTCACCAATGTGATTAGCATTGTCCAAACATTGTCCAGCACCGTCCAGCACAATCTGGACGGTGTGGATGAAATAAATTCATCATGGCAGGCATCCCACGCTGGCAAAATAGATGAACAACTTGTATAGACACATAAATCCGAGGTGGGTCCCACGTCCCACGTGTGGACCGTGAGGATACAACATATATCACGTGTGCCCCACCGTCCCATACTATCTGGACGGTGAGGAGGTAACAGGTTCATCAAGTGGACCCCACCGTCCCATGAGTTTGGACGGTGGAGCTCAAATACATAATTCAAGGTGGGATCCACGTGGTGGCCCACAAGATATACACCAGCTGTGTATATAACATAGTAGTTTATTATATTTCAAATACAACATATATATATATAGGGAAAAGGTACTATGCGCTCAACCTCATGATAAGCTCCCATGCGGTCGAGCTGTGTGGGCCCCACCGTGATGCGTGTCGACCATCAACATCGTGCATTTGATGGGTCCCCTCTAAATTATGGGATATCTCAAAAATCAGCCATATACGGAACTCAGGTGGGCCATACCATCTAAAATCATATGAAGACATGCCAAAAACATATAAAAGCACTTGGTGGGGCCCACCTGAGTTTGGAATGCTGCTGAAACTTGGTCTGAACCCTCATCCAAGTGGGACACACATAATGGATGGGCTGGATTTGTAAACCACATCTCTGTGGGCCCAAAAAATGATTACGAATGTTTTAATGGTGCACAGCCCCTCCCCACTTCTGTATGTGGTTAGCTCGGGTCAAACTCGTTTGACCGAGCAACCCAATTCCATGCACATCGGGTGTGCATTTGCAAGTGGTGCCCATGCATCACAGGTGGGGCCCACAGTGATGATCCCGCATAATCCACTCCTACATATATAATATAAGGTATATATCATATATATATATATATATATATATATATATATATATATATATATATATATATATATATAGCTGGTATAGGCATACAACATCCAAACCTCTTTCACAAAGGTGGGTCCCACGTGAGGCCCACCATATAATATTATATATTACTATTATTTATATTATTTATTATTTAATGCATTTGAAAGGCACTATACGGACATCCTGGATGACTGGTTTAGATATAGTAGGTGGGACCCACGTCCATCTGCTGGACGGTGTGGGTACACCACATCATATGGGTCCCATGTGGGGACTACCACATATATAATATATAATATATTATCATAATATTATAATATTTATTATTTTTCTTTATATATATATATTATATTTTTTTCTGAAGGACGTCCAACGTCCAGACCTGGACATTGGACAAACAGCATGTATAAATCACGAGTCTGAATCCTCTGTTATCTGGTCAACAGAGATTTCCTGATACCCTAATCCTCATTGGTCCACGTCACCACTCACTAAAAAAATAAAAAGCTGGTCCGACGCCATAGACCATTGGGTATGGCCCAATATCACTGTCTACGGATAAAAGATGGATACCCGTACTCAGGTATAACACATACCCAATTGGTCACAGTGGGGTCAGCGTCAGAGAGTACGCTGGACAGCGTGCTGTCCAGCAGTATGCCCCACCTGAGATTTGAATCGTCCTTAAATAGATGGACGATGTAGATTCACACCATTTGGATGGATGGTGTGGATACACACGTGTGCAGCGAGGTGGGTCCTTGTCCCAAACAATTGGACGACACGGATGAAACACATGCATCATTGCACATATATCAGTGGCCCCACCATCCATTGTTGGACGGTGGTGAAAGCCACACCTAAATCATGTGGGTCCACATGGTGTGGCCCACCCACTACACACACACATATATATATATTATATTAAATGTATATTATATACATCACCGTCCACGTAGTGTGGCCCACCCACTACACGCATATATTATATTATATCATATGATATACATCACCTTCCTATTACAGTGTCCAGGTGTGCTGGACGGATGGTCTGGATCATAGTACAAGCATCATCAAGTGGGCCACACATCAAAAAAAGGAGAGAGAGAGAGAGAGAGAGAGAGAGAGAGAGAGAGAGAGAGAAATCGGATGGTGGAGGGACCCCGCCACTATGGGCCCCTCTATATAATGCATACATCAAGATGGGTCCCACCATAAGTGGGCCCTCAAATCATCAAATCAAATAATAAAATCACCCACCTTTAGATCTTAGACTCCTCCTTCTACCAATGCGATCTAGAGTTCCATGGAATGCATTTCAATGGTTGAGATCGGTTTTGAAGGGTTGGATTTGGGTGGTAGGAAGTGGGCCACATTAGATTCTCTCCCATGGAAGCCATGAAAGATTCTCTTATTTTGGGGTTGCTTGAAAATGGAGAGAGAGAGGTGATGGGAGAGAAGTGATAGGAGAGAGAGATGGGTATACTTGGTTGTAAGAGAGAGTTGACTTTAGGGGAGGGGTGGTTGTAATTGGGGATGGGATGTGGTACTTGGCATTGATTGATGGATTGATGTGATATGTTGTGTTGTAGAGATTTCTTCGGTATTCACAATGCGCTGCATTTTCCTCGAACTGAACGCAGGTCCACATCTCCTGGCCTAGGTATCGCCTCGGCAGGTAATATGTGGCGTCCGAACCGCAGCGACGGCGCGATCACTAGGGCACAAGTTTCAAGCGAACCGACTCTGATATACGGGATACGACTCAGGATCGCGTGCAACTGCTAATAACAGATCACGGGTCGTCAGAATTCGACCGGGGGACCGCGGAAGCTTATGGAATGGTATGGTCCAGGATACGGGCCTGACAGACTTCTTATGGCATGGAGTAGAGGATAAACACAAATTTCATCTCCTTAATTGGTATAAGGTTTGCGTACCCCTCGACGAAGGGGGAGTAGGCTTAAGAGATCTCCAAGTAATGAATGTGACTCTCCTACGTAAATGGCAATGGAGATTTGGTGTAGAAAGAGGCAGTCTTTGGAGGGAAGTGATAGTGGGCTAATTACCGAGGCAAGAAAAATTACTATGATGATGCTTCAAATTAGATGTCGAGCCTTCTTTCATTGCTTTTATAGGTCTAGTATGGTTTCCTCGTAATTATGCAATAATGGCTTGCTTGAATACCACCTAACAAGTAGAGCTGTACACAAACCAAGTTAGCTCGGTTAACTCGCTTAACTCCACTTAAAAAAGCTTGATTCGACTCGGTTTAAAACTGAGTTCGAGCCAAGTCGAGCTGATTTTTGGAGCTCGAAAAAATTTCCAGCCGAGTTTGAGCTTGTCCGAGCTCAGATCGACTCGGATTGAACCCCAACTCGAATTAAACGCGGATCGAACCAGTTCGATGACTCGGTTATTTTGATATTGATGTTACTCACCAAGTGTTTGATGAAATGACTTAATGAAGTGTCGACTGGTGGTGAGGAAGGTATGGATATGAACCAAATACTCTTGTATCTTGATTTTGATGTACTAAGTGTTTGATGAAATACTTGTACACTGCTGCTATTGTTTTACATACTGTGAGAAATTGAAGGTGCATTCCATGTGTTTGAGAAAATGCCGCATAAGCTCAATCTTGGCTCGAATTGACCCGAGATGCTGACTGATCAAGCCGAGCTGGCTAGTCAGGTTGGAGGACCGAGCCAAGCCGAGTCAAGTTGTGCCAAGCTCGACTCATGTACAACTCTACTAATAAGTAACTTTTTTTCTTCTTTAAACTTAGGTAAGCTAATAAGTTAACTTTTAAAGTTACTTTAGTAAGCACAATTTAAAAAACAACTTTTGTAATAAAAGTTACTTGTTTTGGTAATGAAAATTTTTCTTACTTTTCTACTTCTCTCTGCCCTACGATGGATGGTCAATATCAAAGAAGGCCTTACACAACGGGAGGTTCACATCAAAAAATGGCCCACACGACTGGCGGTCCACACTAAAGGTAGGGCACGAAATGGACTATCCATATCAAAAGTGGGCCCCACATTATGGATAACGCATATCAAGGTGGGCCACATAACAAATTTTCAACATAAAAAATAAGCCCCAAATGATGAATAGCCGACATCTAAAGCAAGCCCTACATGATGGATGGACCCAAATTGAAGGAGGGGGCCATACGATGGACGGCCCATGCCAAAGGTATTCCATGGCTCAAAAATCATGATGGTCGTGAGGTCATCAGATGATATGGATGGTAGAAAAGTAGTCCATAAGATCCTTCTGTGACCTATTTGATGGTTGTCACGCTAGATCTCACTTGATGAACAACTCAGATATGTACTCTGAAGTGTCACACTGGGCAAGGTAGGACAGCTACTGTAGCAAACTGTCACGCCCTAAACTCGAAAACCGAGCTAACAAAATTTTCGATCGCCGAATCCGGTGTCGACAGCCTCCATAGTACCCCGTTCTCAACTCTTAATGTCCATACGCTAGATTTCGATCTTGAAATCCTACAAGGAGAATTTTCCAATGTACATTTATCTCATAAGAAGCATAACCACAAGTATACCTAAATCACAAAGGCAACATCATCATCACATATCCACTAATATAAACATTTGAATACAATGCTGAAAGGGAAATACATACATGAAAAATCAAAGCTCTAAAAGTCCGTTGCACCCTCCAAGCTCAATGTTGCTGCAACCTAATGTCACCTACACGCATCTATCGTGCATAAGCTTATAGAAAGCTTAGAGGGTGGTAAAGTGTGTGCACAAGGTAAGTGTTAAGTATGCAATACAATGCACCATAAATCATACAATATTGGAATAGGTGAAAATACTGACAAGATCATGAATCATACGATATCAGAGTAAGCGGAAATATACTAGTAAGTCCATGAGTTCCATCAGCCGTACCAAGGCTATGCGATGCGAGGCATGAATGCTAACGGCCATATCAATGTAGAAACATAGCAACCTAAAATGCTAAATGCTATGGATGCAATGCAATATGTGGTACGAATGAAATGACCAAGCTGGAGTGAAGTCATGATGATAGTACGTAGTATCGCAGGCTATGTGGTCCATCACAAGGGACTTCTATCCAAACCAGTTTCATACCTAAATTTGGATAGTCAAACTCAATGTGGTAAACTCCTGATCTCAGGTTAGTCGCACGCCCCAACCGAAATTCTGGCCATTATGAAGGTACACGTAACAAATAGTTGTGCACCAACAGTCCGAGTGGATAATGAATGAATGAATAAATGAATGAATGAGTATGCAACTCTTGCTCAATAAGTCCATATGTCAATGTTGTACATTTCTGGGATCATCACCGGGGTCTAATACACTCCAAGCTGGCTACTACCTCAGCCGGCCGCGTAGCCCAGCGAGTGAAAAAGACCTACTACCCGCCTGCCAGTAGTATACTAATTCCTACCCAGCTCGTTGATAGCGGACCCATTTGGGAGCTGGTCAAACTCAGCCTAGCTTATAGGCCCCTGACTCGGGCGGATAAGGCCACACCCCCTCCCAACCGACCACGACATAGTAGAATACGCGGCTTACTGGTATTCGGCGCTTGGGCGCTCATGTATCCACTCGGTCTAAATGTTGAGGTGTCTCATGGCCTCGGAGGTTTAAGGACTTTCACCCACGGATATCCAAAGTGCCCAGATGCTCAAACCAAACATTTCTTCTGTCCCATCTAGCCATCCATGACCTGCCTATGGAGGTCACAGCCCTGATGTCGCTAGGGTGTATAGTAATCACAATCACACAATGCAAGATGCATGAGTCATGTAGTCTAACCATGCATCAATCATGCGCATACCGTGCGCTCATTGTTCACTCCCCAAGTATAGGGTTGTGATGTAGTAATAAACTCGGTGAGACCGAGGTCGAATCCTAAGGGACTGATATCTGTACGTTGTCTGAAACTAACTAGAACTAAAACTAGAATGAGATGAAATCTAATTTGAGTTGTAATTTGAGGAATAATAGTGAAATACTAATCTAAAACTTACGGAATTCAGAGGAAGGAAACTAGGGATTCAGAGGATCCACTTGTAGAGATCAGGGAGATCTTATGCCTGCATCAAGAATCATGGAAATTCAATTGAACTTACTTGATCTAGTTTTCAAGAGATGAAAGGTATATGAATTAGAATGGATTCCATCACCAAACCATACCCAGGAGACAAAGCAAATGACAGAATTAAACTAATTACCAACCAATCAACATGCTATGAAGGTTAGGAAGGGTACCATCATCCAACCATGCCCAGGAGACAATGGCGAACAACAGGACTTCCTGACATCATAATCATAATAAGGAAAAAGAAATATTCAAAGCCATTGTAGACCCATTGTAATTTCAGTCATAACAGATCATTAAAAACTAAAAGTATTCCCTTAATTATCAAACTAAAATCAAAGTCAGTTTATAAATTTAAATTAAATTACCAGCATAAAATGGAGTCTCCCATCTCGCTACAAGCTTCACCTCTTAGCCCTAGCTAAGAGGTTTAGCCTAGAATAAACATGATTAGGCTAATCCTAAAAAATAAAGAAAAAAGATAAGTGAACAAGTTCACTCCCTGTTGCTCTTTCTCTCTCTATCTGCTCACGTCCAACCCACCCAGCTTCGATCCCCCGGTTTTCTTCCTCTCTTTCCCTTTTATAGACGATTGGGGGAGGCGGATAGGTGTTTATGCACAGCCTCAGAAGTCGGTGTGGAAAATTTTCGCGCTCCCTGCGTACGTAAGCGTAAACCGACTTGCGCTTGACCGGTATTTTTGGACGGTGCACGACTTCACCTTCAAATCTTTCATCATATCTAGGGTCGGCCTGGGCTTGTGCTCCATATGGATGGTCCAGATTTGCCATCTCAGAAGATTTAGTGGGCCACATCTTCCCAAACGTTCAAAAATCGCGAGTGTACATAACTTACGCACAGGAACTGCACTGAGCTCTCGGTGGGGCCCACTGAGGCTGTCTTTTGGAAAATCCACGCCGTCCACCATATTACTCTCAAAATTTCGGTCAGGAAAGGATCGTTTTTTGCTGTCCGTTGATGCGTCCTACCTGATCAATATTATAGCCGTTCAACTAGTGTTGGAATGGTTGGGATGCCATTATCGCCGTCTTTTTAAAATTATGTCACCTAGGCTTGGATTATAGGAAGCATGGACTTATGATGGACGGTCTGGATCGGAGAGACAGCTCGTGATGGTGGCCCACAAAGAAGAATCGCAAGCTCTGTTGCGAAACAGAGCTTCCGCTTCTTCGCTGTGAAAGACGGTGGGCCCATGACCAGGGTATGCTGAAAAATCCGATCCGTCTATTGGCATCCTTTCGAAAAACCGTTGGGGAAGGGCGAGACCGGGTTGATTTCGTTGTGGCCCACAAGATTTGGTGTTATACCGTTCATCTTGCGTTGAACGGCTGGGATCACAAAGATGCTTGCATAGTGGCAACAGGACACCTAGGCGTTGGTCTTGGCCATCTCCTAAGACAAGTGGACGAGTCGGATCATCGAACTGGATGATGAGTGAGGCCCACAATGATCACCCGGCGAAAACAGTGTCGGACGCTGTTGAGTCCTGGTAAGAGTCGGGTCAGCCGGGCTTTCACTGGGCTGACCGTCCGGCGGGCGCGACTGGTGTGTGTGCTATGCACATGCATCGTATGATGTGGATCTCAAGTGATGTATTCGAGAAATCCGCTCCGTCCATCCCCTTTCTCATTTAATTTAAGACGTTGAGTCCAAAACTGAAGCGTATCCAGAGATCAGGTGGGCCCCATATCACTATTTTGGTGACTGATCTGTCAGTTGGGCTACTTTCACAGTGATCTAGGAGCTAAAATTCGACGTATACGGTTCATTTGTGGTCTTCAAGCCATGTATGAAGTTTTGAGCCAATCAGATGGCGGGAACTATATGATCTTGCATTCTTCACCAATTTCGGGCCTCTTTAACGAGAATGGCTTGATTTTCTCGGATATCTGGTTTGTAAATTCTTCAAGCTTGGTCCTCTAGAGTCCGTCTCTTGCCTTTAGTGTCATTAGAGCGTTAAATCCATGCTTTAAGCTCCCTTTTCAGTCCATGCTCGTAAATACACTCTGCATCACAAACATGATTAAAGTGGCCATTAAACGGTATCATGTTCGTAAATTCAAGCAATAACTAGAGTCTAATATGCAATATTTGACCCTCAACACTCATGTGGGATAACTTTGCCTATCAGGGAGTCCCATAAACCACCTGCCTAATGACATATGTAATGGTCAACCACATCTCATAACAAACATGTAGATGATGTGTATGGGCATGTATCATGATGCTATGCTGTCACATACTCATAATCGATATCAATAACCGGCATCAATAATCGATCTCGACAATGTGGACA
This sequence comes from Magnolia sinica, assembly GCF_029962835.1. NCBI lineage: Eukaryota > Viridiplantae > Streptophyta > Magnoliopsida > Magnoliales > Magnoliaceae > Magnolia > Magnolia sinica. The sequence continues at coordinate 181,883 of NC_080573.1, read as the reverse complement.
TTTAACTAACATTGCCCCCAAGGAATGGCCCACATAGAGCCTAACATATAGTGGACCCATGGCCTCACACAAGGGCCAAATATGCAACACCCATGGGCTTCACTCAAGAGCTTAATACACATCACAATGGGCCTTTCACATGGGCCTAACATACATCACAATGAGCTCCATCGCCTAGCCCTCAAATGCATCACAATAAGCCTCATCCCGTAGGCCTCATATATATCACATTGGGCCTTAAACAAGAGCTGAAAACACATCACAACGGGCCTCAAATACGGGCCGCATATACATCACATTGTGCCTTAACAATCGGCCTCGATATCTGGCCTCGATATTTGGCCTCGACAATCGAAATCAGTCTCGATAATTGACCTCAACAATCAGCCTATACAATTGGCCTCGACAATCGGAATCAAAATCGACATCAACAATTAGCCTCGACAATCGGAATCGGTATCGACAATCGAAATTGGCCTCGACAATCGAAATTGGCCTTAATAATCGGTATCAAAATCGGCCTCGATAATTAGAATCGAAATCGGCCTCGATAATCGGAACCGAAATCGGTCTCAACAATCGGCCTCGACAATCGGAATCGACCTCGACCATCGGAATCAGCCTCGATAATTAAAATTGGAATCGGCCTCAACAATCGGAATCTGAATCGGCCTCAATAATCGACCTCGATAATAGGAATTGGAATCGGAATCGGAATCGGCCTCAACAATCGGCCTCGACAATCGGAATCAGCCTCGACAATCGAAATTACCCTCGACAATCAGCCTTGACAATCGGAATCGGCCTCGATAATCGGCTTCGACAATTGGAATCAGCCTTGACAATTAGAATCGGAATGGGCCTCAACAATCGGCCTATACATAAGGCGGGATCCATGGATGGGCAGCCGAGATGGACCAAGCAATATCAATGGGGCCCAATCGTTTGAAGTGATTTACTAGAGACTGACGAGAATGGGCCTAACCAGGCCTAAGAGAAGGTCACAATGTGGACATTTAGCCATCATTGTCCATCAACGTGGACATTCAATCAAGATTGCTCCCAAGGAGTGGCCCACATAGAGCCAAACGTATAGTGAGCCCATCGCCTCACACAAAGGCCTAATATATATCGCAGTGGACCTCATACAAGGGCTACATACACAACAAGTGGGCCCTGCACATGGGCCTTAGATACGTCGCACGGGCCACAACCCATGGGCCTAATAAATATCACAATAGGTCCTGCCCATAGGCCACGAATACATCACAATGGGCCTCATCACATGGGTCAGCAATATATTAAATGGGCCACAAGACATGGGCTGCAATTGCATCAAGGTGGGCCTTAATAGATGGGTCACCAATACATCAAGGTGGGCCTTATGGATGGGCTACAAATACATCAAGGTGGGCCGCATTTACAGACCGCACCAATGGGCCGCACCATCTACAAGTGGGCCACATCGATGGGCCACAAATACATCTAGGTCGGGCCCATGGATGGGCCATAAATACATCAAGGTAGGGCCCACCATATTCTCCATACAATATGGTCATAAGTTCACAAAGACCTGGATTAAGAAGGAAAACAAATTTCATATAGATTCAAAACTTTTGTGACCCTAAAAAGGGTTTCAATGGTGGGCGTTCAATCTCCACTGTTTTTCTGCAATGGTCCACCTAATAGACCGCGTGGATATAGGCTAAATACATCAATGGTGGGTCCCACTATGATGTGGGTGAGAACTTGGATTACATCTAAAAATCATTTCAACAGTGGCATGTGTAACATGTGTATCACTGTACACTATCATTCTATTGGGCACATGGTGCACCAGTGATGATCAGCATCGCCCAAACATTGCCCATGTGAATCTGCACCGTCCAAACATTGGACAGCACCATCCAGATATGTGGACGGTGCAGATGAAATGCATACAACATGGTGGGGTCCCACAGAACCGTCCAAGCACGAATGGCCTGGAATACAAAACATACATCACGATGGTCCCCACCATCCACGTACTGGACGGTGGGACCCAATCCATACATTAGTGGACCCCACGTAGTGGAGGTGTGCCACCGCACTTCTCTCTCCACATATATATACATATATATATTATATTATATTATATTATATTATATTATATATATATATATATATATATCAAGAATTCAAACATCAGCCCTGAAGTCCATTGGCGGACGGTCAAGATATGGGATGCATACATCAATGTGGGTCCATCTCCACACATGCATCACGTGTGGAGTGGGTCACACTCAACTGGATGGACGGTGATGACGAAATGCTTACACTATGGTGGGTCCACCCTCAAATAGATGGACGGTGTGGATCCATGTAACGCCCCGAACTTTTCGATACACGGGCATTGAAAGTCCTCGAGCGTTACCATAAGAATTCAACAGGAGATATAGGTGTGTACATTACCAATCCAACTATTCTAGCCTTATACCTTTGCCCTTACACGTATCTTACCCTTGGAAACAATCCCCACCTATAAATCGGGTCACCCGACCATTGATCATGGGGATTAGTGCATGTGCACCCCTTCAAGCTAAATCAATGTGTGATCCTTCATCCACAAGGATTTAGACATAAGTCCCTTCATAAGAAATACTTAGAAACGTGCCTGTAACCGCCTGGAATAGTTAGATTCCACAAAACCCTTAGATCGCTAATAATTACGATAATGCCACTAATCTATACCATTAAATTCAAAGAGCACATGATTACCACAATCCTTTTGGCATGAAACCTTGTATAAAGCCCAAGTATCATAAATCAACCATACATTTAATGTTTCAACCATCAGATCATCATTGTACAAGTGGGCCATATAGAGATCATCCATTAAACACCACTTTGGGGCCCACCTGATCCTCGGATGTGCTTCAAATTTTGGCTGGACGCCTCAAGTTAGATGGAAGAACGAATGGACAAAATAGAGTTCCTAAAAACATTATGATGGGCCCCACCTTGATCAGTGTGCATGCCCAACACAACCCCACTCGCAGTGCGCTGAATCCATAACTCGGTCAATGCAGGGTAGACCCGTGCTTTCCACACTGAGAGGAAGAATCCTCTCTCCAGTGGGCTTTCCGCTATGAGGCTCTCGAACAGTGGCTTATGGAGCTCTCAGATGGGCCACCATCTTCATTCCCATTTTCGATCCGGACCGTCCATTGGACCCCAAATAGACCACTTGATCAAGTCTAGAAGGAGAAGTTGCAAAGATGCAGCGAGGACGACTTCCACCCATTCAAGCGTAGGATAAACAGTGACCTGAGAAATCTTGCGAACCACCACCAATCTGACCTGTGATGGAACCTGATAGATCAAAACAACATGGGAAAACTAATGGAAGGATCGGATTTCCCAGACCGCTTTGATCGTGGCCCCACCAGCTATCGCAGACTTGTGATTTCTGCAGAAGGTGCGAACACAGAAACAGCGGACGCAGCTTGAAGCACCGCAGACCGTTGGATGATCAAGGTCCAGATCATGGCCATGATCCGGACCATCCAGACGCCAAAATCCTAAGATTCGACCGCTTCCATGCTGGCAGAAGTAATCGGAAGGGACACAGTGGGCCGCACGCGGCTTCTGTTCATCCCGACACAAATAAGATGTGCAAACAGGGCGTCCGACTCTCGGTTGGAAACCACCCTGCATGAGAAACATCTAGAAAACCTATCCCTATAAATACCTACCTCCGTCTGACTTGAGAGGGAAAAGAAAGGATAAGAAATGTGGGAGCAAGAGAGAGAAATCCGGCAGCTGTCGCCAGACCTGCTGCCGTCCAGTAGAGGAAGAAAGAAAAGAGAAGAAAGAAAGAAAGGAAAGAAAATAAAAGAGGAAGGAAAGAAAAGAAAAGAAAAGGAAGCCGTCAGTCTTGCTGCCGTCCAACAAGGAAGGAAGGAAAGAAAAGAAAAGAGAAAGAGGAAGAAAGGAAAAGAGAAAGAGAAGAAAAAGGAAGAAAGAGAGAGATAGAGTCCAACCGAGTCGACTCAAGATGACTTAGTGATTCAACCCGTTGACTTGGGCTGACTCCACATGTAAATTTTAGTTTTACTAATCAAGGTTATGGGTAAATCGCTCATTTGCCAATAACCCTAAACTAGGCTAAGGTCTAATATCATCATCCTTCTAAGCCTAAACCTAAACCCTAGGTAAAAATTCTAACCTTTTGAATTGTTTTAGAATTCAATCCCTTGGCGTAAACATAAGAACAAATGAGCGCGATCCGACATCAAAAGTGAGGGTTTTATCCTTTAAGCTTACACTAATTTAAGTTACTACATTTATCTTGCCTTCCATGCCTTTTATGATATGAATTATCTTTCATTTTCATACTTTTGATGATAAGAGTTATCATGCCTTTCCATACTTTTAATGATGTGATTCATCCTGCCTTCCATGTTTATATTTTTCTAAAAATTATCCTATCAATTAATTCCATTATTATCATTACAATTATTGGCCATTTGAGTTTAAGACATGATGTCAATTTTAAGGGATTTCTTTGAATTTGTGTGAGGCCATGGATGTAAGCCTTGCCCCTGCCTCATCACCTTTTTGAGTTGGCCCTGCCACTCGTCTCTTTATTTGAGTTGGCCATTGTCACTCTTCATATTATAGAGTTGACCATTGTCACTCTTTTCTTATTTTGTTGGCCATTGCCACTTTTGTTGAGTTGACCATTGTCATTCTTCTCTTTCTTATGTTGGCCTCGTGCCGTTTATCTTTATGGCTTGGGCATGTGCCTTGCCATTCCAGAACCTCCGTAATTCAATTGATATTCTTTATTATTCGGATTCTATTATATTTGTTATGATTCGGTGTATATTATCTATAAGTGCAAGTGATGTGTAAGATGTATCACAACTAGTGATTCAATATTCTATCATGGACATAATGAGTTCTGGGTAAAGACCCTCTTGGGGCATGTAAGTCCTTGAGCCTTCGGGTATGGTGCACATTTCGATGTGGGTAATTCTCTACTGTAGTTCCACATTACCCCGGGATTAGATGTTCGCAAATAGTCGCTCCATGAACAATCGTGTCATGTAATTCACCCAGCGCATGTTGTCGTGTGCTCTGAGGTCCCCTCGTAAATCCACGGTAGCGTTGGTCATACCAATGAATATCCGTAGTTATGGGATGCAGGTCGAGCCAGTTATCTATAAATCGTATTCCACATTGTGATGATCACTACGTATGATGAGTCCCACATACTTTGCTAGGCATGCATCTCATGTAGGTTGTTTGCGCATGCTAATACCCTCGTGTTAGTGGAGCACGGGACGTATCAGACCCTTGCTTTACCTGTTATGAATCTCTTGAATTATTATTAATCTTGAAGGATAACCTTCACTATAAGTAGGGCATTGACCCTCTCCAAACCATACAGATTATGCAGGTGATGTACAGAGGACTACTTTCCTATAGAAGATTACACTAAAAGAATTCGGAGATATTTTACTATTTAGTTTTTACTTCTGCTGTGAACTCTGATGTTGTAATAAACCTCCCATTAAGAGGGCATTTGATTATTCTTTCTACGTTGATGTAATATAATTAATTACAGTTGATTTCCTTCTTGTGAATGTTACCTTCTTAAATGTATTTGGATGTAAACAAAAGAAAAAAAATATGGTGTAATTTTCCAAAGCATCCCAGTTTATGCATCATTAACACCCAGTTTCCTTGGGCATGAGTACAAACTCGGGCCGTGAAAATTCGGGTTGTTACAATCCAAGACATACATCACGGTCGGCCTCTCTGCACCGTCCAGAAATAGACGGTGTGGATATATGATACACATATCAAGGTGGACCCCACCCCTCACACGTACAACACTTGTGGGGTGGGTCCCATGGCCTGTCCAAAACAGGTGGACTGCATGGACGTACAGATATATCACGGTAGGTTCCACAGCACCGTCCAGAGATCTCTGACATGTGTTGAAAATTTTTCCTGATTCGAGGGTGTAATTGGGTCAGATTCTGACGGTCAAAATCCTTAGATTTGGCCTGCAAGCGAACCGACTCAATTCACTTAAGTTCAGTTCATTTCCTAAAGATATTCGCATTTCTCACACACTTCGCTTCGGGCTCAAGTTGTGCATTTTGGGGTACTATTAGGACTTGATTTCTGAGGTGGTTGTCAGGTCCAATAAGGCGGTCTTAACCATATAGTTTTGGGGTAATCAGACTCTTGACGTGCGGTTCAGGTCCGATACGAAGTTTCATAATGCTCCCAAGAGCAACTGGGTTTAAAGATGGATCCTAGATTTTTGGGTAATGTAGAATTAAAGGTTCTACTCATTTTGGGGCTTGCAGTTCATATTTAAAGTTGTTCAAGCTAATTCTACTGAGTATTCAGTTTAGTACTTAACTAAATTATGGCCTAATTACGACAAAATATGGTCATAGGGCATTTCTACGCCCATTTCTGGTACTTTTAATTAGTATATTATTTTAATTATTTTTTAGTAGTTCATCATCGAGTTTACTTCGTCTTCACCAAATTTCATGAGATTTCATGTTGTAGAAAAATTCTAAAAATTCCCGAAGCAGCAACTGTCCAATGAATAATTTTCAGATAGTTGTCACAATGACCTATTTTTAACTAAATTAAATATTTTATTATATTTTTTAATTATTTTTATATGAAACTAGACTCATTTATCTTTAATCTGACTTTTGAATCACCTAAATCGGAGTTATAACGAGGGAGATATGACTTTTTGAAGTTAGAAAAAAAATGTAAAAAAAAGGCAGAAAACGGGCCGCCGGATGCGCTGCGGCTTGCCAGGCCCGCTGGACCTTGGGGCGATGGCTCACCCCAGGGGCGATGCCATCCCCCCTTGGGGGTGTCGGGAATGTACGGGACCCACCTCGGGTCCCCCGATTTATATCGTTTGAGCCCCCGAGTCTGTTTGATGTGGTTTTGCTGATTCGAGATTTGAAACGGGTGCATCTTTCAATTTGAAATGGGTTACGCGACGTGCAATATATGATTTTTGGGGTAGGAGAAGCTAATTTATCCAAATAACTTATTTATATCGTGAGATTCTAAAAGGGTTAATGGTCAAAAGCTCATTTTATTTATGTATTTATCATTTATAGTAAGTTTTAGTTTAAGTATTGTTCTTCATCATTTAAACTTTAGGATTAGTATCTAATATGAAAGTACTTGGAAAAATTTAAATAATAAGATGGTGAAAGGTGAGATTTTTGAAGGAAATGGGTTGAAAGGGAATTTGAGGCTTTATGATTGAGTTATGAGAAGTTAATAAAGTGTTATGATCGACCCATTGCCTAAGGACGTCTATCTCTAAGTTGGCAAAAATCCGGGGTGTTACAATGCGGGCCCACATTTCCTGGCCTGGATATCACCTCGGTGCGCGAGACGCGGTGACAGCACAGTAGCAAGGGTAGAAGTTTCGGGTCGAGCCGACTCTGATATACGGGACATGACTCAGGATTGCACACAAATGCCTATAACAGATCGCGGGTCGCCGGAATTTGACCGGGAGGACCGCAAAGGTTTACGGAATGGTACGGGTTAGAATACGGGTCTCACACAAACAAAATAGGATAGAATACAAATAGGGCATGCCGACTGCTAACCAAGTGCCATATGCCCAACTTGCGTAAGTATATCAGGTGTGTGCCTACTGCAATTTAGTGGCTGGAGGGTGCTTCAAATGATCTATCGCATCTGGCCATTCATTGTTATTACAAGTTTGGAATCTAATAGGCAAAAATTTGCAAAATTAAAATGCGGTGAATCTAAATCCGTTGTGTCACCTTGCTTCTTCTGATGGTTTGTTTAATCTGAGTATGTACCTAGTGAACCAACTCAAGGCTGCATTTCCTTTCCTCCTTCAGATTGCAGTAACATTTCTGACAAGTCCCAACTTGAAAGTGCCACAATTGCAACCTTAAGCTGAGAAGACTTGTATGATGCCTGAGGAAACTATCAATTGCAATTCAATTCAATAATGCACCCAAACACACCCAAGTCATTGCCATGAGAAGAACCAGGGTAAATTTCAAGCGGCCAAGCTCCACTAGGAGTGATCAGTTATCACTTACACCAAATTAGTGTCACATTTACTACTTATTCTAGTTCTCATGGGGCCACCATTTAATCATCCACCGAGCAAATAAAGATAAAATCCCCCAATGCTTGCTATCAATCAAAGCTAATACCAGCAGTGCAGCATTATTATACAAATGCAACCCGGAACAAGGCAAGAAATCTAATGTCTACAAGGTTAGCGTGGCAGAAATCAAGCCCCAGGGCTAGAAAAAATGGTTGTGGCATCCATGAGATAGATTCTGATCCCAACAATGTTCATATGTACAAATTAACTAAAAGAACTTGCGTAATTGATAGTGTCTCATTTTTTTGTTAAATGATAAAGTCGCAGTTGGCAGTTGCTACAGAGTCTCAGTTCCCTATTAACTATCAGGGTCTATGTATTAATAAATTAAAAAAAAGCTAAAGAACTAGAAAATGAAGGTATGCTATTTTATTTATTTGATATTTTTATTCTCTCTCTCTCTCTCTCTCTCTCTCTCTCTCTCTCTCTCTCTCTCTCTCTCTCTCTCTCTGTTTTGTTTTTCTTTCTTTTTTTGTTTTTAAATAAAATTTTAAGAAGATTAAGAATATTTTTTTCTGTTTATTAGCTAATTCTTTTATTTATTATTATTATTTTTTTTTAGAAAAATGAAGAAGGAGAAAAGAAAGAAGAATATAAGTTATTTTATTTATTTGATATTTTTATTTTCGTTCTTCTTTTATTTTTTAAAAAGAAGAATAAGAAGAAGATATTGAATGTATATTTTTTCTAATTTATTTGTGTTTTTTTTAGGAAAGAAAAAAGAAAGAGAAGAAAAGGAAGAAGAACAAAAGAAAAATGTAAGTTGTTTTTATTTATTTGATATTTTATTTTTATTTTTTAGTTTAAAAGAAGAAGAAGATGCCGAAAACAATTACTAGTATTTTTTTTTAAAAAATAAAATTATTTGTCATTTTTTACCAAAAGCTATCAGAGATCTAGAAAAAAAAAGTCTCAAAATGAAAAGGCTGCCTAATTACCTAATAAGATAAACCTTGGATCTACTTTGGCAATAAACCCAATTAGTTAACTAACCTTGGGCCTTGGAAAATCAAAATATACAAGTACCGTTGAAAGTGGCGTTCATCAAGGGGTGGTGTGGCAAGTGCAAATACAAAATTACCCTTCAAAAATGATCATCCATTTAACTTATTAGAATATTCAAGTAATTTACTTTAGGAATACACAGTTTCAAGAACCAAAACATGCACTTGTTTAAACGTTTTCATTCATTGATCAATGCAATGAGTATTATCATAGCATATGAGTTATGATTCTAAATTAGAGGGGATACAGGGGATGCGAGTTGGGTCGCGCCACCAACACAGCCTTTAACAGGGCTGCACAAACGGCCTGAGTAGTAGATCCAAAAAGCTTTTTAAAAAGGTCATAGATCATTTACAAAGGTCTAATCAAATCTCGCTCCATCATGTCCTTTCACTGCAGCTGGAGACACTGCGGGGAGCACCGCTGACATCGTTGGCTCCACTGCCTAATCCGTGTCTGGCCATGTTGCCACAACCGATATGCATTGGCAGATGAGAAGACAAGAACATGCTGGCGGACCATCCATTTCTGCCAACACCTTTGCGTACATGATAAGGAGTTCAGCAGCTTCTTTGGGATCATATGGGACCCACTCAATGCATGAATCTTCCTTCTGCACTCAGGAATGGATTAGGTGAGACCCGTCCTCACCCAAGCCCCTTATTGTGGGCCCACCTTGATGTATGCATTATGTAGTGTACATCCATTTTTTCAAGATCATTTGAAAATATTATCCCAAAAATGAAGCAAATCCAATGATCAGGATCATACCTTATCATAAGATGCGGTGGTGATTGAATACCTTGCCATAAAAAAAATTTCTTAGCGTCGCACCTTAATATTTCATAATGATTGTTGTCATCTATTCAGTTGATAAGTTGACCTAAGCTTGGAGGAAGAGAAAAAAACAAATATCAGCTTGATCCAAAACTTTTGAAACCTATTAATGTTCAATCACTACTATTTCTTAAGCTATGTCTACATGATAATTGGAGCAACTTCATTTTTAGGATAATGTCCTAAAATGATTTAGAAAATAGATTGGATAGAGTAGATACAAAATAAATACATTAATTTGTGTTTGATATTAAGGGGTCTCACATAATCCACTCTCCCTTACTCTACCCAAGTGAAGCCTTGGCAACAACACCCAGGTGAACAGACTCCATTAGACCCAGTGATATAATTATTTTATCCATGCCATCCATATGTTTGGCTGACTTATTTCAGAACATGAACCTTAAATTGATGCATATACAAAGTTTGAGTAAACCTGATCACAGGAAATAATTGGAATTAAGTGCGGGATCGAATGCATATTGTGAAAATTCCTTACATGCCACGTAAGTTTTGGATTAAGTTGATATTATGTAGCCTTGTGAATAGGTTAGATGGCAAATAAATATTACGATGAGCCCTCGAAAGTTTCAATAGCATCTCTGCTATTTCCGGTAGTGTAGTCGATTTAAGGTTTGAATATATTTTAATTTTTGGACTTATGCTTTGGAATAATTGGCAAACAGGCGCATGGCATGGATAAAACAGATACATCGCGGTGGGCCCACAGAATCGTTTCACAAGGGATATAGTCGGTGTTGGGGTGACCACGCAATCCGCTTCCCCTGGCAGTGGAAGTGCGTCGCGGAGAGATGCACGTTGCTTATGAGGGGATAATCCAACGGTGCCAATTTCGTACACGCATGCGACAAAATGCTGTGATGATGTCTGTATGACGCCTCGTTTGAGTGAAGTGAGCCCATAAACTGGGAAACAGTCACTTGTTAATAAGGCTCCTCACTTATTTTATTTTATTTAAGGGACGAGGATTGCGTAATGACAATTACCAAGGCTACTGGAAGTTCGTCTGTGGGCCCCACATTACTTATTTGTTTTATCCGCGCCGTCCATCAAATTTTTTTTGAGATTATTTAGAGCATGGGCACAAAAACGAGGCAGACACAAATATCAAATGGACCACACCACAAGAAAACATTGGTAATTGAACGTACACTATTACAACTTTATAAGGCCTACTGTAATGTTTATTTGCTATCCAACCTGTTAATTAGGTCACAAAAATCTGAATGAATGGAAAACACAAACATCAGCTTCATCCGAAACTTTTGTGGCCCCCGGAAGTTTTTAATGGTGGGCGTTCAGTCAACACCGTTTCCTGTGGTGTGGTCTACATGAGAATTATACCTGCCTCATTTTTGGCTTTATGCCCCAAAATGGTCTTAAAAAAATGGGTGAACGGCGTGGATAAAACACATAAATCGTGGTGGCCCCATAGAGCACCGTCCAGTAGGCAAACCTGAAGTTAGCTTGTTCGTCGTTGTCTCTTTTTATTTTTATTTTGGTGGTGGAGAATGAGCGGAAGGAGGTGGCATCGTTGACGCGTTGAAGGTTGAGGAGACCCGTCTTGGAAAATCCTATCTAAGCCTCTCTCTCTCTCTCTCTCTCTCTCTCTCTCTCTCGTCTCAACTTGCTTGGGACGGCAGTGAAGAGAGAACAAGGAAACCCAACCAAAGAGAGAAAATGCGTAATATCCCTAATAATCCTTCTTTCAAGGTCTCTCTCTTTTTCTTCTTCAGAGACGTTTACTTCATTTATTTAGGCGTTGTAGGCAGTGTTTGGATGCACAACCCAAAGAAGCCTTCTTTTGCACTTACTACTATTATTATTATTTTAAGCCCTTACCCTTATTGCGATTTGATTCCATAATGCATCCAAACGTAGTACCTGCTACTTAAAAAAAAAAAAACGAAGAAGCATTTTTTTTATTTTTTTTTAATGATGTTCCCTTCGTCTTCACTCCAACTTGAAAGTAATGCTATTCTAATTTGGAGATTAAATCCTCAATATCACTACTTAAGAATGAGTCTTCATCATTTCAATTCATTTTCACGCTGCATCCAAACATGGCCTCCTTCATCTTCTCATGTGATGGGAATATATTTTTGTTGATCTAGCATTTTTACTTATTATCAAACAACTGAATTACCAATTTCCCTTTGACCGGTGATGCAGCTAATCTTGGGATCATCTTCTATGTCTCGTCGACACATTCTAGCCGAGATGGGATATGAATTCACAATCATGGTTTGTGCTCAATACTCTCTTATTGACCCTATCTACTTCAGGAACCTAACTTTAATCATGCTTTAGCAGACTGCAGACATAGATGAGAAAGGCATTCGAAGGGAAAACCCGGAAGAGTTGGTAATGGTTCTGGCCGAGGCAAAGGTAGGCATTTTCCTATGTTAAGAATATCATCTTTGGTTTCTCAATGACAAAGTGACATTATGCTTCTCAACTCTAGATCCCATTCCCATGACAGTTATGCAAACCCATCAGGCCTGCAGTGGGAGGGAAAGGGGGTGATTGGATGACAATGTTTATAATTAGATTTTCCACTGCTGATGATGAAAATTTTCAAATCCTGCTTTTGCAACTTGGGCAACTGTCTCCTTTGAGTAAAATATCACCAAACACTTTCTTTACACCTGAGGATGTCAAAGCTCTATGATTGTTGGCTCTACCTCAACCACTAATTTCAAAGAGATATCATCTGTTTAACTAACCAACATTTCAAGTTGAACAGACAACTAAAACCTGTAACATGGATAAGGATGCACTTTCCTTTCATTATCTACACTGTTGGATCTAAATTCAATCTAGTTGACACATACTTGTCAAGATAGCTGCCAAAATTTTGCCATTGGAATCATAGAATTTAAAACCCCAAACCAGTTAGCCCTGGAAAATGCTTAGGCCCTGTTTGGTAGATGCCTAAAAATGAGTTCGTTGCATTTTAGTTAACAGTAATTATCTATTAGAGATCAACATCTCTAATACATGATTAGTTCATGTTAACAGTAGTTATGTATTAGAGATCAACATCTCTAATACATGATGAGTTCATGTTAACAGTAGTTATGTATTAGAGATCAACATCTCTAGTTCCTAATTATGGTTAACTAAAATGAGATCAACTCATTTTTTTAGGCATCTACCAAACAGGGCCTTCGGATTTTTCGCACCTGCAACAAATCAAAGAAATAATGTTCACTAGAGGCACACGAAGCATCACCATCTGAGCATCATGACAATGTCACTGAATTCCCCAAAGCCACATGATTTTTCAATAGAGATGCAAATGCTTTTAGGTAGCTAGGTGAGCTTGAATAATAGTCGTGGAAAATGAATCCTTGCCTTAGGGAGGATTAGTCTAAAAAATATGGCAGCGACTTTTATACTTGACTTTTCTTAGAGGGTAAAAGAATTTTATTAAAAGAAAGGCAACAAAGAAGAGGGAATGGGGGTACACCAGAAGGACTGAACCGGCTTATACATTCAAGGAAATCAACAATACCATTTGCCTCTCAACCGACAAGCTCAAATGGAATGTTTAGCCCAGAGGCACCTTCTTTATTTTAATGAAAATAAAACAGATGACCCATGGGTCAAAGTCTTCCTAACTCATCTGCAAGTCATGGCATTCCTCAAATCATTGTCTTCTATGACCCGTCTCCAACTTGTGCTTGAGATGATTCAACAAGAAACCAGATGAAACGATCGTCTGAAAGTTTAGTAGGAACAATTGAGAAAGGAAGGTGAACGGTGAAGTGGGAATAGGTGAAGAGTTAGCAATGAAGGTTGTTTGGAAAGACAAGAAATGATAAGGAAAAATTATTAGGTGAGAAAAAGAAAAAGAAATTCAATAAAAGAGGGAGAATATGTAATTATTCTATAAGGTGGGCCTAATTGATCAACGGTCTGGATCTCCCTAAGGGTTGGATATCATGATCGGGCATGCCGGTGGACCCCACTAAAGTTGTGATAAGTCTAAGTTCGTGTAGGGGTGGTGCGCTACAACTGTGTTACATGCAAAGTGTTCTGATAGGACTAGGAATGCTAAAATTTGTCTGGAGCCCATGTGAGAGAAGTTTCGATGGATTTCAAATTCCCCACCCTCAATAACTATTTAAATACGACTGGGTCCCCAAGCCTACACACTTCTGAAGCTAATTTCCCATATGGTGCTTCTCTAATGGGTGTAAGGTGGGGAAGACTACGGCATTCGATTTTCATAGATGACATCCCAACCAGGTAAAATTTAGGTTTCTTGATCCCCATCTCCGATGCACTATTTGATCCTTTCAATTCTACAACTTAAGTTCTACAATTGGTATTAGAGCCGAATATGCATCGACTATGACAGATCAATATAGATTATCAAATCTGTTCAGGAACCTGATGCATGACACATGATTTAATGCTATCATGCAACATGGAGATTATGAAAAAGTCCATAAAGTAATTTAATTAACAAAAGATGCTAACCCACCAAGTAATTAAGTGTAAACAATAGAAAATAAAATCTGATTTAAGCTAAATCACATGCCCGCATGCTAAGAAATCACATAAATAAATTAAAACTAGGCTTGATGGAAGGATAGAACTTCCAATTTAGCATAGGCACGTTCCACACTTAAGGGACATAATTGTAGGTTTTATGATTAGGGTTAGGAAGGGGAAAATATGAAATCTGAAAAATTAGGGTTTATGGAAATTGGGAATTTTGGAATTAGGGTTTTTAGAAATTGAAAAAAATAGGAAATTGGGGATATAGGATTTAGGGTAGGTTTATGGATGGGGAATCAACGGGTTTAGCCATTTTAGCCATTTTGAGCCATAATGCCTTGGGTGGTATACTCTTTCTATCAGAGGTTATACTTGTTGTCTAGTAGTGGATGATTGTCTTCTAGGAGATGATTTGGTTGCTCAAGGACCAACAACTGCTTCTTGGAGGCTTGCTTATGGAAGGAATTAGCCACCCAAAACTTTTCTATGGTTTGTGCTCTTGTCATGGTGTGATCCTTCTTGTACTATGAACCATCAAATTGGCCATCAAAGTGGAATGAAGTTCAGAGTCATTATGATCTAGGAGTTTCTTCTTTTATGGGCTTGTAGGAGGGATCTAAGATGATCCAGGACGTTCGAAGTGGTCTAGATTACTTGAATTATGCACTTTTGACCATCAACAATGTGATATACGGGCTTCATTCATTTGTAGAAATTCTGCAGGTCCTCACTGCTAAATATCTGCATATGGTTGTTTTACTTTTCGTTGTTGCTTTGTTGTCTTGCCCAAATATGCATATGGTCCAATCTTTGATTTTTGTAGCTGCACCCAGGATAATTTTGATTCAAATCTGTTACTTTGGTTGAATGGAAATTGCTTTCAGGCAGACGCCATCATCTCAAAGGTCCAAACTATTGATTACAAGAACAATGCTGAAGCAACACTCCTGATTACTGCTGATCAAGTATATCTTAACTCTTTTTTTTAATTCCAATTGCCAATCTTATCTCAAGCCAAATTACATTTATACATTACCTTTTGAAAAATTGTTGTCTGATGCATGATGGTGGTGAAATTGGGCAAGACTATATTTGTGTAACCAAGTCAAATAGATTAAATTTCAGGTCAAATATGCACCTTTAGACAATAAAACCTCAAAGATATGTGGTAAACTTGATAAATAAGCCTGAATTATGGGCTGGAGTAACACATGCTTAGAGAAATAGAGCTACTAGTGTTAGATAGTAGAGCAACCCATGCTATAAAATATCAGATAAGTCAATCAATTATCTATCCCCTTTTGTTCATACATATGGCCTATTTGTATAACCTTTACATAAATCACCATTTAATACTAAAAAAACAAGAAAAAGAATCCTATGGTCATTGAAGCCTTTTCCTAAATTCTCTAAAGAAGAGACTGAAAGTTGGCAACTAAAGACTAGTACCAACTAGAATCCTCTCTATGTAGCCATTAGGTATTGCTATACCACCATGCGTATATTATTGAACAGTTTTACATACAATCCCAAAAATAGCAATCAGCTGCTATTAAGGCCCCTCAGCTTCATCCAATGGGTATAAAGGACATTAAATACTAGAGACACCGAGAGCAAAAATGGAGTCTGCATATGGTGGCGGTAGACTAGAGACTTGCCCCAGTATAGAGCATTAGGTTTGTGCCAAGGATGCAAACAATGGAAGTGACATTCTCGTGGAGTTGGTGATTGATGGTGTATGAGATTCTAGGGGAACATGTAGACAGCTTTTGGTCAAGTTTATGCTTGCTTACTCCAGGTGATACCTGGCAAAGATGCGATTGTGTCCAGTGCTATTAATTTATGGGCAATGAGGTGTGGTGTATATTCTGAAGTTTCAGAGGAAACATAATGATCAAAATTGGAAACTCATTATCCTTATGGAGAAGTTGAATAGTTGACACTCACGTGCCAAAGAAATTAACGTGTGGAAGTGGAGTCCAGACAAGAAGGGGTCTTCTCAGTGGAATTAGTTTACGTTGCACTCATGGTGGGTCCCACCAAGCGTGTGAACACTTCAATGGCATACATGTGGCACTGGCCTACCTCGGGTGGTTGCTTTTGGTTGGGTAGTGGGGAAGGACTGATCTCGCTATCAATCACTTGACTAGTAGGAACGTTTTTGTTTTTGTTTTGTTTTGTTTTGTTTTTGTCTTCAAGATGAACAATCAATTGAACACTTGTTTGCATTGCAATTATGTGAAGGGACGATACCGAAGTGAGTAACGTGTTAAAAAAAGAGTTACGTATTGATGATATGTAATGGTAATGGCACCCACCTTGCATGACATGGGGTCGAGTAGTCCGTTTCCAAAAAAAAAGAAAGAATGGTTGTAATGGTGTATGGGCCATTCCAGCACCTTTACACTCCCAAGCCGTTGCACATATATATGCCCCTTTTGAGGCCTCTTTTGCTGTTTTTCTCTTCTTTTTCTCCTCCCTAACATGAAACCGACCATGGTCACATCTAGCTACAGTAATTCTTGTTTAATCTAATCGTATGAGTGCTTGTTTGATCTGATCATAATATTTAGATGTGCATTCAAGAAATTTTGTTCTTAAATTATTATGCAAGCGAACATTGATGTGGTTTTTTAAACTTTGCTTATTAAGTTCATAGATGATGGTTTTGTTTTTTGAGGGTAATTGAGTTTATGATGCTATTTGGTGGTACTAAATTCAATTAATTTGGAGGTGGTGGTCTATGAAGGGATAATCCGAGAAAAGCCATGCAGCAAAGAAGAAGCACGCCAATTCATCAAAGGTTTGCTTCATGAATTTCTGTCTCTCTAGTCTCTATTTAGGGGTGGCAATGTGTCAGGCCAGCGAGTGGGTCAACTGACCCAATCCAATTCTGAGGCAGGTTTGGGTCAAGCTAAATTGGTAGCAAATCAGGCTTGGATTGAACCCTACCCAACCCGATGCACCTGTGTACGTTATCAATGGGTTGGGCAAGATTACCTGACCCAACCTGGCCCAATAATAGAAACATACTAATAGAATATGAGTATAGACATATGTATGGCGTATGTATGTAATGTAAACATGAGTTAGGTCATGCCATGTTGGGTCAGGTTACTGTCGCCTGACCGAATCGTGAATGCACGGGTTTGGTCGGGCTTGGGGTTGATGAATTCAGCCACAGAGTAATGGGTCGTGGGTCTGATTTGGGCAAGAATTCTTGACCCATTTAGACTAAATGGGCCAGGCTTGGGTTGACTTGAACCCAATCGACTGCCACCCCTACTTCCATTATAGTGCTTAGTTGAATCTGGCAGTCATGATGACACGAATTGTCTGACATGGTTTTGCAGGCTATTCTGGGGGACATGCATCAACAGTGGGATCTGTACTTGTTACGAACCTGAAAACGGGCACCAGAAAAGGAGCAGTGGACAAAGCTGAGGTTTTCTTTGATTATAATTATTTTGCTTGCATGGAACAGTCAAAAACTTGGACTTCACTCAGATAGTGGTCTTTCAGCTTCCAACTTCGACTTCACTGAGCCAATGAAATGGATTACTGCTCTCATGAGAAATTAGAGTTTGGATATGTTATAATCTACCCAAACCAAGCTATGTTGATCGAGTTTCTGGCCAATTGCAAGTTTTTGAACATTGCATGTGACCTCTATTAAACTTGATTGTATCCAGCATGGTTAGAAGATTGTAATTTTCTTTAGTATCAGTTGAATGGATAGAACTACTATTATAGGAGTTATTCAGTAATCACATTTGGTTCATTTGGATCTTGTTAATGTCCAAAAAAATTTACAGGTTATTAATTTATTCTACAAAAACATGCAGTTTTATCAGGTTACTTGCTGAATATATTGAGATGTTATTTTTCTATCTCAGTGAGATGATGAAACCATCAGATCTACTCGTTTGTACTTAACACAAAAATGACATGTGAAGCATTCTTAGGATATTACATGCAATCATCACCCTCCAATCCATAAAAGAGAACTTCTAGAATGTTCAAGTGTTGGGATTTACTCACCATTCTTTCTGATAACTCTTTCCATAAGAGAACCAACTTCTGCACCATTTATGATCGCGAAACTCTTCTCCAGATTCTTTTTGAGTGGTTAGTAGTTTCATGTATGATTCCTTATAATAGAATTCTCAAGTTAAAGAGAATCACCTTCCTCGGGATTAAAATAGAATAAGAAATTTTGGATTTATAACAAGACTTCTTGTTGTAGACTGTTACCTGGATACTTGGAATGGATATTGTACTTGTTTCTGACACTCAATAGTTTTTAGTGTAATTGTTGTACCAGTGTCGTTGCCTTGCTGTGCTCGGGTAACATTAGCTGTAGAGCCTTGATGCTTTATTGCTCACCAACTTTTCCGCGTATGGCTTTTGTTGATTGTCACCAGTTGTGATTTTATGGTCTGAAGTAATCTGGGTGTTTTAGTATTATTGTTGTTGTTGTTGTTATTGTTTTCAAGTCAGTCTGTACAATCATGAGTGACCATAAAGGCCCTGCAGGTTTACTTCCATGACATTCCAGATGAGGTCATCGAGAACTTGGTAAGCCTAATGCAAATGTAATCTAGTTATGCACTTCTTGCTCCCATTGATGAATGAGTGCATGGTTTTCTGCTTCAGATAGAGGAGGGAGTTGTGCTAAATGTTGCAGGTGGCTTGCTTCTGGAGCATCCACTGACATCACCCTTTGTTGAAGCAGTGGTTTGTTATCCTTCCTCTCCTCAAGCTTTCACATTTCTTTTCTTTTTTAACTTTCTTGGTTGGGTTGTAACTTTGGTTGGCAAAGGCCTATTCACTGACACATGAGAATAAACGGATGTGTGCAGGTGGGAACAGCTGACAGTGTGATGGGACTCCCCAAGGCACTCACAGAGAAACTTATTCAGGAGGCCCTCTAAGCTTCTCCATCATTCCTCAAAGCAATGTCTGCAATCTTTGCTCTCAATGAAGCTGCTTTTTTCTTTTCTTTTCTTTTTTTTTTTCTTTTTTCTTTTATCTTTTTTTAGCCTATAAATGGGCTTCAAAGGTGTCTCCTTCTTTGGCACATTTATATGGGAATGAACCTGCAGCCTCAAGGTTGTGAAATGGAGCTCTCTTCCCAATCAAACCTATGGGCTGACTTCCTTCTCCATTAGTTTGTTTATTGTTTGCAAGTGACCAATGTGAGAAACTCTTTCATTTTGTGAGGATGTTTTCTATTTTTATTTTTTATTTTTTCAAAAGGGGAATGATCTGGGAGAAAGTGGTTTCCCACTTGTTTGATTTCAGGTGATTTCGATCAAGTTGACCCACTTATCATCACCTTGCTGTGATAATAACTTTCAATGGATGTTGGCTCTCTTGGAAGTTCCGAAAATAGTAACAAGGACTTCAGTTTGTGTTTTGCCTTGTTCTCCACTGCACATCAGATCCTCATCCAACCTTCATGGCTAACCCAGTTGTGATCTCCATCAATTGGTGACAGTGCAAAAATCACATGGATCAGAATCTGTCTTTTTTTTCTTTTCTTTTTTAAATTTCAAGTAGAGAGAAACGGGTATAAGAAACAAAGAGCAAAGACAGAACAGGTTTGCTAATTCCACCTGGATGGAAGCCCTGCCCATCCACTTTTAGGTCGTACCAATATGGAGCATGTGTGCAGTATCTGAGCTTTCGATCAGGTGAGTTACTGTGTAGATCCTCTGGCTTGAAAAAAATCATGCCATTTAACACCAAGATGGGCCCATACAAAACAAATGGATAACTAAGTAAATTGTTTGACTGCTAGTTGTAAATTGTGGTCCACTTCAGGAGGGAAACTGGCTTATTTTTTTGGCAGAAAATCCAAGCATTGTTTCTAACCTGTGGAATGCTCAGATCTGTAGCCATCATGGGCACACAGAAATTTTAATTTTGGTAGTGGAATGTTTCTAACCTGTGGAATGCTCTGATCTGTAGCCATCATGGGCACACAGAAATTTTAATTTTGGTAGTGGAATGTTTCTAACCTGTGGAATGCTCAGATCTGTAGCCATCATGGGCACACAGAAATTTTAATTTTGGTAGTGAATGCCAACCTTTTCAATCCAGCAATCCAGCATTTGAATTTATATTCTGCTAGTATAAAATTAAGAAGATGAATGCAATCATCCTCACTCAACTGAAGACTAACAGTAAGGGGCCACAGATGCAGGGATGTGTGATCCAAACCATCCAAACCATCCATGCTCAGATCTGTAGCCATCATGGGCACACAGAAATTTTAATTTTGGTAGTGGAATGTTTCTAACCTGTGGAATGCTCAGATCTGTAGCCATCATGGGCACACAGAAATTTTAATTTTGGTAGTGAATGCCAAGCTTTTCAATCCAGCAATCCAGCATTTGAATTTATGTTCTGCTAGTATAAAATTAAGAAGATGAATGCAATCATCCTTACTCAACTGAAGACTAACAGTAAGGGGCCACAGATGCAGGGATGTGTGATCCAAACCATCCATGGGTGGCCAACACTCGAAAAATCACATCAAGGTCGATTGATTTGAGGCATCCAATCTATGGAAATTGTATCCAATGAGCATGGAATGTTGCTGAAATACTTCTCAAACTGACTATTTAAAGCCACGGATGAAATTGGTCAAGAGCCATTCCCCATCAAGAAGATGTATGGAACACTAACCACCATAAGCCCACTTCTCCCCCCCCCCCCACCCCCCCCCCCGACCAAACTCGGACTGCAATGTGGGCATGACCATCCATGTTCACATGGATCAGAATCTGTCTTTTTAAATTTCAAGTAGAGAGAAACGGGTATAAGAAACAAAGAGCAAAGACAGAACAGGTTTGCTAATTCCACCTGGATGGAAGCCCTGCCCATCCACTTTTAGGTCGTACCAATATGGAGCATGTGTGCAGTATCTGAGCTTTCGATCAGGTGAGTTACTGTGTAGATCCTCTGGCTTAAAAAAATCATGTCATTTAACACCAAGATGGGCCCATACAAAACAAATGGATAACTACGTAAATTGTTTTGACTGCCAGTTGTAAATTGTGGTCCACTTCAGGAGGGAAACTGGCTTATTTTTTTGGCAGAAAATCCAAGCATTGTTTCTAACCTATGGAGTGCTCAGATCTGTAGCCATCATGGGCACGCAGAAATTTTAATTTTGGTAGTGGAATGTTTCTAACCTGTGGAATGCTCAGATCTGTAGCCATCATGGGCACACAGAAATTTTAATTTTGGTAGTGAATGCCAACCTTTTCAATCCAGCAATCCAGCATTTGAATTTATGTTCTGCTACTATAAAATTAAGAAGATGAATGCAATCATCCTTACTCAACTGAAGACTAACAGTGAGGGGCCACAGATGCAGGGATGTGTGATCCAAACCATCCATGGGTGGCCAACACTCGAAAAATCACATCAAGGTCGATTGATTTGAGGCATCCAATCTATGGAAATTGTATCCAATGAGCATGGAATGTTGCTGAAATTCTTCTCAAACTGACTATTTAAAGCCACAGATGAAATTGGTCAAGAGCCATCCCCCATCAAGAAGATGTATGGAACACTAACCACCAAAAGCCCACTTCTCCACCTGTGGAATGCTCAGATCTGTAGCCATCATGGGCACACAGAAATTTTAATTTTGGTAGTGAATGCCAACCTTTTCAATCCAGCAATCCAGCATTTGAATTTCTGTTCTGCTAGTATAAAATTAAGAAGATGAATGCAATCATCCTTACTCAACTGAAGACTAACAGTGAAGGGCCACAGATGCAGGGATGTGTGATCCAAACCATCCATGGGTGGCCAACACTCGAAAAATCACATCAAGGTCGATTGATTTGAGGCATCCAATCTATGGAAATTGTATCCAATGAGCATGGAATGTTGCTGAAATTCTTCTCAAACTGACTATTTAAAGCCACAGATGAAATTGGTCAAGAGCCATCCCCCATCAAGAAGATGAATGGAACACTAACCACCATAAGCCCACTACCGCACCGCCCCCCCCCCCCGACCAAACTCGGACTGCAATGTGGGCATGACCATCCTTGTTCATGCAAAAAGGCTGCTCAATCCAGATTGTCAATTTGTGGGGGCCGGCCATTGTGGATGGAGCATGATACAAATATATGCTGAAGTAATGATCCCTTTACAAATTAAGCTTCGAAGTAGATCCGGGTCATTATTATATTAGATACAGCACCATACTGAAGCAGAAGAAGCATTTACATCCCACAAGGAAGAAGAAGGAGAGAAAAATTCACTCATTAAATGCTTGTCTCATAAACTCCAAAGAAGGAGCTTGAACACATCTACACAGAAATGATGGTGCATAACAAATAAAAAGGAATCCAAGGACACACCAAACAACAAAAACAAAAAATAAAAATAAAAAAATTAAATTAAATAAAGGCAGCCACAACTAAGAATGAGAAAGGCTTGTAGCAATGGGGATGATAATGACCAGAATGAGGAGTAACAGCAGCACCAACCCAATGCACATCCATTTCCTGCTACTTCTTTGATACTCCTTTGCATTCTTCAGTTTTTGGGTCCCATCTGCCACATAATGTGATGCGTTGATCACATGATGCTCGATGTCATCCATCTGTTCTCCTTGAGTCTCCACCATCACCGCCATGTCTAGGAAAATCTGGTGAAGCTCAACCAGGCTCTTCTCCAACTCCTTTGCCGCATCATACCTATCCTGAATCTCACTCACCGTTTCCAGCACCTTCCCCCTCCCATGCTCTGATATTGCCTTCTGCAGAAAATTCTCACTGTCCCCATTCGATATTATCTTCTCTATCACCTCCTCTTCTGGATACTCCCCCATCACCGTGAAGTACCGTCTCTCCACTGTCTCTTTGTACTCCGCCATCGTTTTCTGTCTCAGACACTGGAAATCCAGCATCAGATCCTTGAGCTTCCTCCGTAGCCCGTTTGTCACCGATGTTCTCGTGCGGTCTATTGGAGTACCCTCTTTGTACCCTGAGAGCCTCCTATTGGCGGCGTTGGCCCGGTCCATCTCCTCCAACTGGGCTCTAATCATTCTCGCCTTTTTCAAGACTGCAATAATATCTTGATTGATGTTGTTTCGAAGGGCTTTGAGGGCCTCAGGGTTGTGGAGGGATTTGCTCTCCTCATTTGATTCCTGTAGCCTCACAAGGATGTCTCGGATGGAACCCATCGCTTCCTTCACCTTATTGGCATCCTCCAAGAAGAGGCTGAGGTTTCGGTCAATTGCACTGTTGCTGCTGGCGGCCTGGGTTGCCATCTCGATCTCATCAGGACCAGCTTCCAGATCTTGCAGAGCCTGCCTCTTTAGATCGACGTAGCTGGTGAATGATTTGGTCATCAGGTCGTTCATCTTGCCAGCAGATTAGATATATCTGTTTCACCAATCAATTAAAGAAATCAGCAAGAGACAGAAGAAGAAGAAAGAAGTCCATGAACATGTAAAAAAATTTAAAAAAACGGAGTGGAATTTCAGAAAACCATTAACATAAAACACCTGAAAAGGAAGTGGGATTTTGCAGAAGAGAGATATTTTAGCAGAGAGAAGAATGTATACCTTCTCCCTTTCTGATTTGAAACTGCAGGCAGCTAATTGTTCAGCAGGCTCTCGAGTAGAAAACCCCCTTTCGCAGAGACAGAGGGAGAGCAAAAGGGTTTTTTGATGTTGCCTCAACCAAATGCTCTAAATAATAATAATATAGCAAGAAAGCTTCCCCAGTCCGATTTCTAACGGTCAAATGCATCGCATGTGTCAGCCCTTGCTTCTTTCCAACGGCTATATTTTCGATCATCAACCACTTTATTTAAATTTGAATTCTAACCCAACCGACTCTTGTCTACAGCGAGAGCGGATTAGGTGAGACCCCGGCCGTAGGGTTACGTGGGGCCCACCTTGATGTATGTATTATGTATCCACGCCGTCCATCCGTTTTTCCAGATCATTTTAGTTCATACTTATAAAAATGAAGCAGATCCAATTAAAAGGTGGACCATACCATAAGAAACAGTGGTGATTGACCAGGCGTATTTGACCTTATCCTTTTTTCCAGATCATTTTGGATCAAGCTGATTTTTTTTTTCCCCTTCATCTAGGATTATCTGACCTTATCAACAGATTGGATGGTAGATAAACACTACGGAAACATTAAAGCATGACCTAAGAAGTTTTTAATGGTAGGACGGTCAATCAACACTGTTTCTTATGGTATGGTCCACCTGATAATTGGATCATCTTAAATTTTAGATAATGCCCCACAATAATCTTCAAAAGCGGATGGATGGCATGGATACATAATACATACATCAAGGTGGGCCCCACAGTAAGGGCTGCACCGTTTTAGGTGGACATCACCACATTATGTGAGCCCCGCCATGATGTATGTGTTGTGTCTACACCGTCCATCCATTTAGAGAGATCATTTTAGGTTATCATCCAAAGAATGAGAAAGACCCAAAGCTCAAGTGGACCCCATCACAGAAAACAGTAGGGATTGAACCCATGCCATTAAAAACTTCTTTGGGCCACAGAAGTTTTCGATCAAGCTGACATCTATGTTTTCCCTTCTTCCATGTCTGTGTTAACCTACAAACAGGTTGGATCTCAAATAAAGATAATGGTGGGCTGGATCTCAAATAAAGATAATAGTGGGCCTTAAGCAGGTTTCAACGGTGGGCGTCCCTATCCCCACTGTTTTCTGTGGTGGGGTTCACTTGAACTTTGGATCTGCCTTGGCACGTGCCCTAAAATTGGTTGGTGTACCACACACCACTGAACTGGCTGTTATGTTTACGTCACCAAGTTCCGTGCGTCTCACCATGAGTGTTTTTTAGCGAACGCACGCACACACACCACAACATACTCACGCCGTAGGGGGTTTCACTACCTATGGGTACTCGAACCCTTGACCAGGTGTTGAAACTCCTTAGAGTGGAGCAAGAGTAAGGAACCTTACCATGAGTTGTGTTATATCAAAACGAGGATGCACAACATCACGGTGGGCCCCATTGTCAGGGATTCCACCCACCTCGTTGGATCTGGGGATCCACCAAAGCCACGCCCATCCACAGTGAGGATGAGTGATGGCCCAGAAATATCGCAGATCGGAAGATCCTAGCCTTCCAATCTGTCCTCTTTGTCGACATTGTTTCTTCTTTTTCTTCTTTTTTTGGTATATTTCTTTGACTTGCTCGCTAAGTTGGACCAACTACCAAGAGCATGAAAGGGTAGGATCTTTCAATCATCCATGGTGGCTCCCACCACATCAACCTTTAGATCGCTGGCTATGGCACTGGACACAGATTCAGAAGGGAAACCACCAAAGTCGGTGGATCTACGACTCTGGGGCCAAACATGGTGCAAGTGTTTTATACTCAGGTGGTCCATATATTTTGCTGGCAGCATGAGCCCCCCCAAAAAATGAAGCATATCCAAATCTCAGGTGGACCACATCACAGGAAACAGTGGTGATTGAAAACCCACTATTAAAGACTAGCTCGGCCTAACAATAACCAACGGCAATCCGGGC
The DNA here is from genome assembly GCF_029962835.1 of Magnolia sinica. Classification (NCBI taxonomy): domain Eukaryota; kingdom Viridiplantae; phylum Streptophyta; class Magnoliopsida; order Magnoliales; family Magnoliaceae; genus Magnolia; species Magnolia sinica. Next base: position 155,747 of record NC_080573.1, on the reverse strand, counting down.
CGCTGAATAATTACAAGCGAGAAATTCTCATGGCACTGCACAATCTCTCAGCCTGAGCATTGTACCCATCTTCACACCACCGGTTCGGAATACAGATGCCTTGGATTTTTCATATGGGGAGCCTTTTGGTGCATCTAAAAAAGTTGGACCCATAATATCAACGCTTTGTATCAATGAATAGTGGGTCCATGTTTTCAATCTGTAAAACCGAACGGTTTATTAGTACTGACATCAATGGCTGGGAATTTTTTTGTCCAAGGAGAATTTTGGAGAATGTAGTACACACTGTTTGGCTCATAATATCAACAAATCCAACGACTGAACAAGTGGCCCCAATTGTAGAAACTGAAAGGTCAGAACCTATTGTACAATCTCTAAGTCCGAGCATTGCATATACCTCTTTAAATCAACCGTTTGTGGTTTTCCATCAAAGGAAATCATTAGTGCATGGCCCATGCACAGTGGGGCCAATAATATCAACTGTTTGGATTGCCAAACAATGGGTGCCAGTTGTGATGAATCAAGACATTGTATCTCTACCTGAATGTTCTGTTGTCAGATGGAAACCCACCTGAACCTGCCCTGGATTCGCCATTGCTGCAGTGCTTTACGTCAACAAGACATCTCACTAAATCGAGCTCACACATGCTGCTCATATCCAATCAGTGATAATGACAACATTTACCATACATATGGCCGTAATGGGCCATCCAAACAGGCTTTGACCTTTGTTTTTTTTAAGCATCTCACAGATGGACCATAAATAATAGGGTCTTTTGGATGAGGGTCATATAGTCCCAAAAAGTGACCGATTAAGGCTGCCTGGCACTGAGGCTGGCCCAACCAGCGCCCGTGCCCAATTTCTGATGGGCTGGGCTGGGCTTGGCCTGGAATCTTCACGTCCTATGGCATACCTCAGCCAGACCCAGCCTCGACCATTTGGCACGTTGGACCAGGTGGCACATGGATCCCACTGCAGTGAAGAGTTGAAAAATACTTCTGCTGCAAAGAAAGCTCAATAAGCCAACACAAAAGTCAACAGATACCCAACTCACGGTAGTACAGAACCCAGATAAAATATGTTCCAAATTAAAAAAAGAAAAAAGAAAGAGGAGAAAAAAGAAAAAGGAAGATACTCCTCTCTCTCTCTCTCTCTCTCTCTCTCTCTCTCTCTCTCTCTCTCTCTGTTTTTTTTTTTTCCCCCCTGAATTCTTTGAGAATAAGATGGTCCTCATTTTCGATGCTCCAAGCAAAACCAGACCAACAGAAACAGACATTACAGCCTCCAAACTTGTCGTCTCCTTCCTGATCCTCCAACATTTAGTAGTGTTGTACATAAAAGGGGCTGGCTATTGCGGTGCTGAACCATGTGGTGGAGGCGGTGGTGGTGGAAGAGCCATATTTGATCCGATTCCCACACCAGCCCCACGCACATCAATCATGTTCGGTGCTCCAGACTGCAAACAGAAACACACTCCATAACTTAAGCAAATCATTTCTAATATTATCCTCATGCAAAAAATAGATAAAACAAAATAGAAAATTTTAAACCACATGGTGTGAAGAGGGGGATCAAGACAAGGAGAGATTGTAGAGTAGATTCACGACATATATCTGTATCCGGAAAGCTCATTGATGGATCCGCAGTCGTCAGATCATACAATTTATGGATCTAGTCCAACCCCAGGCAAATCTTACATTTACAATCCCTGATTTACAATTAAAAAATCATACTTGTTCTCTTCTTTTAAAATTTTATTTGGCTTCCATTTTAAGCATCTTTTAAAATAGGACAATTGTTTTATTTTGTTCTTTATAAAATATTAAATAAAGGATCTTCTTTTCCACCTTAAATTGTGGAACTTTTTCTTATGCTCTCTTGAAGTCCAGGCTCCAAATTGAATTATGACTGGAATATTTTTTATGGAAGGTTGCCATCATGTTGGACATACATATTGGGTAATGGTGATCTAGATTTGACTTCAACTAAAAGACCTAAACTTTTTCTGTGTGCCTTTTTTTCCTACGGTTCCATTACATGATTTTAGAACCAAAGGGAATCAGTCAATCATCTCTTCATCCATTGTGGCTTTTCATCTTCAATTTGGTGGAATTTTAGCTTTAATGTTTTAAAGTGAACAAAGACCAATGGTTACATTTATTCTAGCTGTCAATTCTTCTCATGGAGTGGAGGCCTAGCCCACCGAATAAATGCACCAGTCTGATTGGTCCCAGGATGTTTCCAGTAGGTCCATCTGATGAAAAGCCCAGATCTCACACACTTGTGGGTCATAGCACCTATGCTGCAAACTTCCACAGCAATGTCTCCCTCTGCAAATTGCCTTCGGACTTCATGGAATAAGAACACACTAATGTCAAGTGTTTGCACAAATATCACACTTCAGGGCGGACAGACTTTTTCCAAGTATGGATGGCAATCCGGTCCATCTAACTTCAGCCCGCCATTGATGGGCCACGTGGCTAAATAGCACCGGTTGAATAATCAGAAATGACGAAAAAATAGAGGTTGCTGCTAATATTGTTTTTAATCGCCCATATTTACACTGCCAATTGAACAGTTAAAACCTTGACAGCAATTTTCTGCCAAAGGCCAATCCAAGGTGGAAGTTAAGAGATGTATGGTCCAAGCCCTGATCCATCAGGCCATCTGTGGGAGGTGTTTCGCAATGAAGACAGTCTGACACCTCAAACTTCTTTTTCGGAAGATCAATATACACAGAGTGGCTTGGTCATTTCTAGATACTAGTTGCGAGAAACAAAAACATGAGCGGATTAACGTGCACGAGAAAGGGAGCAATTATACTCAAATTCCAGGAAGCAGGGTTGCTGTACAAACATTTATAAAATGTAATTTTAAATAGTACAAAAATATATACTAATATTGAGGGCATGTTTGGGTAGGATTTTGGTGGGCCCATACTTTCCACAGCAGATTCCATCATGCTAAAGCAGTGTTTCTCCCACTTAAATCACAATTATGTCAAGTTAAAATTAAAAAGAACAACTAAAGAGTTGGAACATTGTGTTTGAACAGGAAGGTGTTGTCCAGAGAATTCGAATTGACCCCATCTAACAAATGGTACTCAAGACATGATCCAGCCTGTTCACATAACTAAAAATCCCTAGCACCACTATCATTGTAGCCTTGTCCCAGCTATTTGGTGTCAGCACATTTCACAGTTTAGCTCTCTATTAAGGATTAAATACTTATAGTAAAAACATTTGGCTGGTTTCATGGTTCAGCTTTCTTTCAAGGGATTAAATACTACTGCCAAAAAAAAAAAAAAAAAATCAATCAAAATGCATTTTCTGTTTTCTAGCATAATTTATCTATATTTTTCTCTCTTTCAAGATAAATTATCTATATTTTTCCATTTCATTTTTTCTTTTTGTCTATATTTTTTCCAAATAGATGAAAACAAAATTTAATTTTATTAATTTGGAAATGCAACCATCCATATCATTTTGCATCTTCAAGCAGCAGAGATGTGGCCCAGATAGCGGCATATGGGATTCATGCAAGCTTCACAGAAACCATTAGATGATTCTTCAAGTTAAGAAGGCATCAACAATAGCAGCAAAGGAACCATTATAGACTTATGGTCCTAGATGTCTCACAGTTACCTGCAGTTATAGTACATAAATGACCACGCCAAAACATTAGGATGGTAAACAATAAGGCGGGTAACATGTGGCAGTTGACAGTCGGCAGTGTTTGGTATGTCTTGCCCACCTGACCTGATGCACAACAGAGCTGGCACAGGTAGATGCAGTTTGTCACGTGTGTCAGCGTGAGATGGGCGAGGGGAGTGTTGGTTTCGCAAAGGTCTTGGTGGCATATGTCCCAACAGGTAATGTTCTTAAATTCAGTTTCTAGGGATTTCAAATGGTTAAAAGTGTCCTTGGATGAAGGTTAAACAGTTGGTATGTAAACTGTAGCAGTTGGACATATTTCTCAAGATACTTGACAGAGCACGAAGCTAAGAGGATTGGAGAAATTCTTGCATACCTGGTAGGCGTTTAGTCCTGGGACTGGTGCTAACTGTCCGCCTTGTGTCCGATTAAACATTCCACCATATGGAAATGTCTGTGCTCCGCTTGCACTTGATGGACCCTGATTATTTGCTATTCCATTTCCAAAACTCCCAATGGAAGGTGGAATATTGTTACTAGAAATAGGTCCAGAATGCATAGGATTCATGCCCATCATGTGCGATTGTGGCAATGGTGGAATCATCTGATTTGCTGTCCCTTGCATTACCTAAACCAGGCATAAGACTAAATATTGGAAGCTCCCATTTTGCAGTCGGAACTTGAAAGAAGATAAAAAGATGAAAATGGGGGCTACACTAATATGTGGGCCTCACACCATTTCTTAAGGGGCAGTAACTCCTCCAATGTACACATGGCATACATGTACGCCAATCAAGGCCCCGTCAATAGCAGGCTCATTGTGGATGGAGCATGGCTGAAGATTGCACACTGATAGACAAACTTATCCATCTGAAATTAGCACTTTGAATTTGAACAGCAGACCATTTTCTATTTAAATGTTCATTTGATGGCCCCCAATAGGATGGTTAGAATCATCCTTAGATATGTTCAGCCCACAACAGATCCAACAATTTGGATGGTCTAATCTATGTACATTTTATGTCATGTGTACTGAGGATGAGTCATCACCATTTAAGAAATAATGGACGAACACAGTAGTCTAGCCACAAAAAGTAATAAGAACAGTAACTAAGAAATAATGATAACAAAGAAAGAGAACGTACCATTGGACCAGCCTGCGGCGGTGGCATCGACGCAGCCATTGATGAGTGCACAGGCATAGATCCTGGCATTGAAGATGGGATGGATGGGGGCATGCCGATGGGTAGTGGAGGGCGAGATAAATGAGGATGTGGAAGCAGTGGCAAATGTGATGGGGGTTGCAGTTGCACCATATTTGGAGGTGGCAGTGGTAAAGAGACCATTTGCTGTGGATGTGCAGGTTGTTGCTGTTGTGGTTGAAATTGCTGAGGAATCTGTTGATACACTTGCTGTCCAGAAGCAGCCAGAACAGATGGATGTGGTCCCGGTGGGAGAGGGGGAGCCCCAATAGGCAAAGTACCGGGAATTTGCTGCCTTTGCTCTCCTTGATCAGATGTGTCAAAAGATGAGAGCGATAACGGCATTGCAATTCCAACACCAGGAATAGTTCCTTCATTTCGTGTCAATCCAGCAGCAAATGGCCCTGGAGTTGTTGGGGCTTCAGGTAATGGGAAACCACCAGCTGAACGACCAACAATTGCAGGATTTTGCTCTCCATAACCTGTGAAGCTTAAATGCACAGATTAAAGAGTAGCCAACAATTTTTCTGGTATACACGATCAAGTTATTCTGAGCCATGAAATGTGATTGAGGAACACAAATTACATCATGCAAGTGCACTCACCCCTCACATGGATAAAAGTCACATGTGCAAGATTGAAATGGCATGTTGGACAATCCACGCTGTGTAGCCTACAGATCACATGCATTAAAATATGGCATACATGATCATCAGTAGGACACATGTTCACAAAATTTGATCCATTGGTCAATGTCTCTTAGCAGTCAATTTATTTTGTATAGAAGTTGCCTGCCTGGTGACCATATAAAGGCCTGGTTTTCAAATCATCTACATTTGGCTTGAAAGGAGACCCAATCTTGCACACATGCACTTCGTTTTCCCACATGAGGCAAGCAGACTTTCAAAGTGTAATTAGCGTCTCTCTGAGATCTAGCTGTTTTAGGGTCGGGTTTGGGTGTGCTTTTTAGACCCATGGGACAAGCTTGGGCTTTAGATATAAAAGCCCAAACAATTTTGGCCGGGCTTGAGCTACCCTTGGCCCAAACAGATCCTACCAGTGCCTATATATCTCTAATAAATATTGTAAATGTGTATTAAATATTGTACACTGTAATACATGTAATGTATTATTACATATAGATTTTGCTAATGTTCCAAGTTCCCACCTTCATGGGGATGTTAGCAATGCTCCCAAACCTTTTGAATGCCACGTAGGACACCCAATCATCAATTGGGACGGTTCGTTCAATAGTTCCGTTGGGAGCAAGTCATGGTACAAGAATCATGTCGATCAGAAGATCCTAACCTTTGAATGGGGCCACTTCGTTATAACCATCCACTGTTTAGTAGCCAATCTTGACTGTCCATTATCCATGCTATTGATCATATGCTTAGGATCACTCGATTGCCATGATTTTTGCACAATAGGTTGCTCCTAGTTATAAGAATGAACGAATGGTTCAGATCACGATAGGTCACTCCATGTGTCATTTAAAATGTTCGGGGATGTTAGAAAAAGCCCATTACATTTTTATTTTTTATTTTTCTGAAGAGCTTTGAATTTGATTTTATTAAAAGGCTGCAAGACAAAAGTGAAAGCAGCAAAGTGATACAACCTCAAAAGACACCCCTGGTTACAATCAAAACAATAACAGAACATAACCATAATGCAACCCGGATTAAAGCCCAAACATATGATGTATATTATGTATATACATGACAGAGCAAACCCATTACATATTATGAACACACACACACACATGGGAAATGGTACTATGAGGTCAACCTCATGGGAACTTCCCATGAGATTGAGTTCTGTGGGGGCGACCCTGAAGTGTGATGGACATTCACATGGTGCATTTGGTAGGTCCCCTCTAGGTTATGGGATGTGCAAAAAATCTGCCGTATCCAGAACTGAGGTGGGCCATACCATCTGAAACCATGGAAATGTTTCTCAAAACATCTAAATGCACTTAGTGGGGCACACCTGAGTTTTGGAATGGCCTGAAATTTGGTGTGACCTCTCATCCAAGTGAGACACACACTGGATGTGCTGGACGTCTAAATCACATCTCCCTAGGCCCACGTAACTCATGGATTGGCCGAACTTTTTGGCCCATGGCTCACCATGGAAGGATGCATCTGATTGATGGGATGGATGTCCTTCACACATCACGGTGGGGCCCATAAAGCTCAACCTTCCCATGAGGTTTGTGAAAAAAAATAGATTTTGTGAAAATTTTGAGAGTTGGTGAAAAAAAATAGAGTGAAAAAAATAGATTTTTGTAATTATAAACATAGAAAGCTTGTGAAAAAATAGAGTTTTTGTGAAAAAAAAAAAAAAGAGAGAGAGAGTTTGTGAAAAATAAATAAAGATTTTTCTTTGTGAAAAAATAGAGAGTTTGTGAAAAAGTAAATTTGCAAAAAAGTATACACATCTCCCTAACCAACTTTTTTATGAATCTTATTTGTTTGAAAACTCTTCTCTTATTTTTCCTTATCCTTATCTGCATGGATATAAACGAATGGATTCATCAGCCCCTGAATATTATATATCAATATCAAGATTTGATTGATCCAATTGAGTTGCAATCAATGACATGGTCAATTGTTGAATTGAATGAAATCAAATGAAATGGGAATGATTCTATCATTTTTTATTTTTTTATGTAGGCGCATGTCGGAAACAGATAAACATAACAATTCTTATTCAAATTATGAATCATAATTGACTAAACAACTATAAATAGAATATTGATTGGAGAGGTATGAATAAATTCACAATTTGTTCTCAAACTTCTCGATTTTATGTGTGTGTGTGAACCTGTGCAAGTATTTCAATTAAAATGAACATGATGATATAAGAGGTGTAGAGACCATTGTAAGCGCTTGCCCAAGTCTCTCGAAATGAGATTTCAACTTTTTGAGCATGTATGTACTACAGTACATAGGTGATATAAGATGTACATGAATTATTTATGATGCTTAATTGACTTGAATTGGAATTTTAATTATTTTACTTGGACTAAAATAACTTGAGATTCTCATATGAGTTTTAATGTCGCCATTTTATTTTTACAAATTTGGCATGTGCAAGTGGTCATAGGCTCGGTCAGACTGGTCATGGGCACATAAACCATCACAAACCATTTTTTTGGACAAGGGTTGGGCTTGGGAAAAGCCTAGAGGATTTTGGGTTGGATCGAGCAACATGAATCCCAGCCCAACCTGGTCCATTGAACAACCCTATTTGCTATGCATGGTCCACCCCCCCATCCACACAGGGGAGCGCAAGATTAACGACCTGGATCACCATAACATGGTGATGGAAGTAGATCTCCAACCGTACTTGATCACATGTGTGGGGTCCTACCTGGTCACATATGATCCCAACATGGGTCCAAATGAGGAAAGGAGCTGGTGATAGCTATTTATGGGTGTTTTATGCTTAGAATAAAAGAAGGAAAAAAATTTACCCTCAATCCAATGGAGAATAGTGTTTAAAGGAACTTTTGTCATTTCCCTTTGCATTACTATTTGCTTCCAGAAAGATAGCTAATGTTTTCAAGCTATTTAAAGCCCCTTGGGTGTGTGACTCTTAGATGGTGTTCATGATGTTATGAAGAACAGTATTTTAAAGAAAATATTACTCCTAGCCTGAGTTCCCTTGTGGCTTCTTTTGCCTATGATCTAAGCACGAGTTTCTAGATACCTTACTCCTTATCTTTTCTTTTTCTCTATAGCTTCTTGCAACTCTTGAATTTTGAGAGTTTGTAACTCCAAAATGGTTTTGGCACACCGAACTGTGGAATATATTCTCAGAAGTTCCTAGTTGTAGAAATCTGGAATTCCAGTTGCACAACATGGGTCCACTCATGCAAAACTGATGATCGTATAATTCTTCTCTGAATTATCTTCAGGAAGGAACAAAAGGTACCTTGATTGTAGCCGATGTTGTATTTGTCACGGCAAGGATCACCTGGCCTGTTTCTACACCAAAACTTTGTTGTGTGATCATTGCTACCACTGCAGAATAAACAAGAAGGATGAGATTTTAAACAAAGATAAATTGAAAAACAATTACTGTACAAAGCATAAATGATCACAACTTCTTTCCTATAGCTGCAATGAACGCATGCGATGAACATCAAGGTGTTGCCAAAGACTGCAATAAAACGAAGTCTACAATATACATTACAAATGTTATTATATAATCAGCATAAAGCAAAAAAAAGGGTAATTTAGAATAACCAAAAATGCAGAGGCCAATTAAATGCCATGGATTTGCAAGAGGTGTCAAACTGCTACACATGGTGTTGCTACACTCAATTATGGAAGAGAAAATAGCACATATTTCTTATTGGTGCCGGATCCCAGATTTCATGGCCAAATTGTACATATGCATGGCCTAGTATTTACATTGTACACGTCCTGAGCAAAAACATTATCAAGAAAAAATAATCAGAACATTGCAACTTCATGAATGATGGGAGGTAAATCAACAAAACAAACAATACACATCTCATGAATACTGGCAGTCCGTGGTCAGGAAGGAGAAACTGGAGCACAATTTTCTGAGTGATGGGTGTGCAGGCAAAGCTTAGTACATGTATACTTTGGTAGTAATGGAAGTTGAGTAATTGACCAATAAGATTGCCAAGAATTTGGCATTTTGAGAATTATATAATGAAGTTTGTGGAGTTTGTGTTAGGTTTTTATGCAACCCAACTGTGAGATGTGTGTATTGCCGGAGATGAACAACTGTGCAATATCCGCAGGTACGGCTTGGCACAAAGTCCATATTGGGCAACAGTTGTATGTGTCTCCAGCCAAACAGAGGATGTCTAAGACAATACACACCATACTGTTCCAGATTCTTAACCATGTTCTTACCATCCTGATGATGTTTTTCAAGAAAACTACATATGATTAGGCCACGTAACTAAATTTGATGTTGAAAAAAATTATATATGAAGACCAAATAGCATGGTTTGCTGGCTAGCTTTTGAACCACATTACTTAGAGAAGGTTTTGTTCAATGTGCTGATGACCACCAACTTTTTTGTAAAGACAGACCACTGGGAAATCATTTCGTAATATTGGAAATATACATCAACATGCCCACAGAAAACATTAAGACCAAAGAGATGTTTGGTAAGAGAGTAACATGAAGACTCTTATATCTTTTGTTGCAAAGAGAGCTTAACATGAAGCATGTTGGGTCTTCTTCTTTTTCTTGTAGAAATTTCACCACAAACAACACAAGTAGGCAACTTCTAGTAAGCATCTTGGGTCATCTCTTGTTGGGCCATCTTTTGTTATAAAGAAAGTCAAAAAGACTTCTTGGAGAGATTTCACAGCAAAACTAGAGAATCAACCAATGAGATGTTGGGAAGAGAGTTTAACATGAAGCATTCTGGGTCTCTTAGATCTTTCCTTGGACTGGAGACTGACATGAGGCATCTTGGCTCATCTTTTTTAAGGAAGGGAGTTGAACTTTTGGGTCCTCAAGCATCTTGGGTCATCTTTTGCTGGGAAGAGAATTCAACTTTTGGATCTGCCTCTTAGCAGCGAATCAAGTGGGAGCCACTGTATAGGACGGCTTGCGAAAAAAATGCAAAACGGATTTTTATGTATTACAACCTTTTAACTACCTAGTTAATTAAGGTATTTTTATCCCTGTAACTTCCATCAATTTTCTCTAACATGGGTTATGTTAGGTGGCATTATTTTCATATATGACAAAAATACCCTTCTATATAAAAACCTCTACACTAAAATAGCATGCATAAGCGGTCAACCTGCCCAACATGGTCACCCACCATAGAAGTCGGAATCACACCTTCACAGCCAACATGCTATGTGAATTTGGAAGTTTTGGTGTTGTCCAGTTTTTCTATGGTGTAGCCACCTGATGATTGTATGAATTTGGGGGCATCCCATCATCATGGTAGGGCTCACTTGATGTGTGGCTTGGATGGCATACAAGACAAGAAGGTGGGACATGCATAACAATTGTAGAATAACCCATATTATAGAACATTGTGGATGGTGGCCCATGTTGACCATGATTTTATTTTATTTTATTTTATTTTTTTTGAGAAGTGACGATTGTATTAAAAGAAGAAAAAACAGGAAAATCTGCTGAGATAGCAGAAGAGGACTAAAAGCCTAGGAAAAGAACATCACTATCTTTAAGAGCCTTAACATGAGAGGCCCATTCGATTACAGCTCTTTTAGCCTTGGACAAAACAGAGGCAGCCGAATTAACTGAATCACAGAAGCAGCGGTTATTCCGTTCTTCCCAAACACTCCACCAGACTGCGAGGACAACCATCCTCCAAAGTTTTGTTTTTTGTTTTCCGATTTGAAACCCGTGCCAAGCATGATGCAGAAAGTTGACCTTCTCCGGCAAGCACCAAGAAATGTTGAAGGAACGAAAGAAAGCAGCCCATATAAACGAAATAAAAGAGTAGTTGACGAGAAGATGGTCGACTGTTTCTTCCTCCCGCATACAACAGAGACAGACATTAGGGATAATCATCCCTTTTCTCCTGAGATTATCGATGGTGAGAATCTTTTTTCTGCCAGCAAGCCAACCGAAAGCCACTACCTGAGGAGGAGCAGTGTATTTCCACAGGAATGGTGCGTGTCTGGACTGAGAGAGAGAGAGAGACCTGTTAGCAGTTAAGTTGTTGAACAGGGATCTAACAGAGAAGCGGCCCGACTTTTCTGGTTTCCAAAGCAGACAATCTGGAGCAGATGAGGGGAGAGAAACCGATAAACATTCCAGCAGCTCAGCGTATTCAGGGATTTCCCAATCATGCAGATTTCTTCTACAGCCGACCAACCAGACGATGTTGTTGTCGTTCACTTCGTAACAATCGGACACAAAAATATTTTTATCTGGGGTTAGGGAAAAGATATTTGGAAATCTGAGTTTAAGAGAAACGTCTCCCACCCAAGTATCTTCCCAAAACCGAATATTAGCCCCATTCCTAACTCGAATGCAACACCTCTAAGCACCTCTGATTTCATCTTGAGAATGTCCTTCCAGATTGGAGCAGCCCTATATGAAGAGGACCCCTTGGTCCACCACCCCCCGACAGACTTCCCGTATGTGTGTTTAATGATGGAATTCCACATACTCCCATCTTCAACTCCCAATCTCCAGATCCATTTTCCCATCAAAGTTCGGTTCATCTCCTTAAGATTTCTGATCCCTGCCCCCCATCAGACAGACAGCAGCACACCTCCTCCCATCTAAGCAGAAGAAAGTTGCGCTTAACATTTTCGAGGGTGACCAGAACCGCTGGCGGACATTTGAACAACGACATAAAATAAATGGGGAGGTTGGATAGAGATGCTTTTATCAAAGTGAGGCGCCCACCCAAAGATAATTATCGACACTTCCAGCGGGCTAACAGCTTCTCACACCAGGAAATGACTTTTTCCCACATCCTAATGGGAGGCCTGCCAATACAAAGAGGAAGACTGACAAAACAGGGAGGGAGAGCAGCCACGGTACAGCCAATAATGGACACCATTCCATCGATCTCCTTGCTATCCAAATTGATGCCGAGGAGCTTAGATTTAGCCAAATTAACTCGCAGCCCAGATACTACCTCGAAACATCGAATTGTAGTTCGGAGATTGTCTACCTTTTCAGCACAAGCTTCCGAAAAAATCAGAGAATCATCCACATATTGGATGTAGGATATCGGGTTGCTCAGCCCTTTGATAGAAATCCCATGAAGGACTCCTTCAGCCTGACCTTTGTGCAACATACAAGAAAAGGCCTCCATCACAAGTAAGAACAGGAAGGGGGAAAGCGGATTGCCCTACCTGAGGCCCCTCGAACTCTTTAAGCAACCTTTTGGGGAGCCGTTGAGAAGGATAGAGAAATGAGCGGCCCCAATACATTCCTCCATCCAACCTCCCCACTTCTTCCCAAACCCCATCCTATTCAAAAGGTATTGCAGAAAAGCCCAACCGACATGATCATAGGCCTTCTCGATGTCCAACTTACAAGTGATGAACTTCTTTCCGGATTTGGAAGAGGAATCCAAACAGTTGTTAGCAATTAAAGCCGCATCTACATTCTGCCTGCCAGCAATGAAGGCGCACTGGTTGCCGAAAATGATCTTCCCGATCACGCTACTTAATCGTAACGCCAAAACTTTTGCAAGGATCTTGTATGGGCCTCCCAAGAGACTGATCGGCCTATAGTCTGAGAAAGAGGCTGCCCCTGGCACTTTAGGAATCAGGGCGATGAAAGTGGCCCCCATACCTTTGGAGATCTTCCTCTATCATGAAATTCGGCGAAGAAATCCATAATGTCGCTTTGAACCACTTCCCAAAAATGTTGGAAGAATAAGATGGGGAAACCATCTGGCCCAGGAGCCTTATCGCTTGCCATAGAAGCTAGCGCATTCCTAACCTCATCAGAGAAAAAAGGAGCCTCAAGGGAAGTAGCCTCTGCTGTCGAAAGCATGTCGAAGACGAGGTTGTCGAGAAATGGTCTACACCTATGTTCACTCTTGAGAAGGACTAAGAAGTGGCTGACAGTTTCATCAATAATTCTAACTTTGTCTTTGATCCGCACTCCATTAACCATAAGATTGGTAATCCTATTATTCCTTGCGTGCATACTGGCAATGCTATGAAAAAATCTGGTGTTTCAGTCCCCTTCTTTCAACCAACTTGCCCGAGCTTTTTGCTTCCATAAAATTTCCTTTTCAAGGGCCCTGCCTGCCAGATCTTGCACAATCTGAACTCTTCTAGCCAGAGATTCTGGAGGCATTGGGGCCCCTTCGGCCTGGACATCGATACTGAGCAACTCGATAAGAAGAGAATCCACTTCCAAGTACCTGTTACAAAGCTCAATCTGACTCCATTGCTTGAGCGCAACCTTCAAATGTATCAGTTTAGAGCTGAGCTTGAAACCAGCATAACCTTCTATCGAGTAATCTGACCACCAGTCCGCAACCATCTTCTTGAAGCCATTGACCTTTAGCCATGAGCAATCGAATCGAAAAGGCTTGGGACCCCAATTCTGCTCCTCCACATCCAGAAGAATGGGACAGTGGTCTGAGGTGGTTCTGGGAAGGACCGATTGGGCAGAAGAGGGAAAAGAATTGAGCCAACCAGTGGAGACGAGAAACCTGTCGATTCTGGAAAGAGTTGGAGAGGCACGACCATTACACCAGGTGAATCTAGAGCCAAGCAACGGAAGATCCACTAACTCACTATCTTCGATCCACCGGGTGAAAGAAGCCATCGCAGGGGAGATAGAATTCCCATGGGACTTTTCATCAGGGTACCTGGTGATGTTGAAATCACCCATGATACAACAAGGCCTGTTGGAGTCGAGATTGGGAGTTCGAGACCTCTTCCCAGAACTGAAGCCTGTTGGAGTCGAGATTGGGACCATAAACAAAAGAGAAGAGACAGGAGAAACTCGAAGTTGTGTGTTGCAGCGTCGCCGAAACTGAAAAAGAACTGACCCATCTGGAGAGGAGAGACCAAGTCGAGGTTTTCCAGGCGAGAATAATGCCTCCAACACTACTATTAGCATCCAGAGCAACCCATTTGATGTCTCTACACTTCCAGAGGGAGCCCATCAGCCTCTCATCACACCCAGACACTTTCGATTCCTGAAAGCAAACCACATCCGAATTGGATCTATCGCAGGTATCTTTGATCAAACGACATTTCTGCTTGGATCCAACGCCTCTAACATTCCAAGATAAGAACTTCATTTGGCAAACAAACTTCCCCGGGAACCCTGACTCTTCATTCTAGCTGAGGGCTAAACTAATTAAACCATCCACAAGACGTTGAACTTCTCTACTGCTGGAAGACCTGGCGCAACGAGTTCTTGGCGAATTAGAGGGAGATAGAGGTCTGTCGCGATTCTCTACACAGTGGAACAGGGCCAAAAAATCTTCCAAACAATCACCAAACGTAGCCCTAATGATCTGCCGACATGCCCCATCGTGTCTCTAATCATTTATTCTTATGGATGGTATCCGGGAGTTTAGCCCAGGCATGATCATCTTTAATGAGGTTACTAACCTCCTCAAAGGCAAGGGCCTCACCAAGGTGAACCTGCAACGATTCCGCTTCGATGACGTCGATGTCTGGTTGCTCTTGAAACAACGTGAGAAGACTCTGCTCTGTCCAGTTACGGAGAGAGGATGCCGGGGAAGAGGGCACGCTAGAAGGGGATGTCGGGTTTTCTGACTGATAGGAACCCTGGTCAAGCTCCGAGCATTCCGGTTCTGGATGAAATGTGAGGGGTTGATTAGCTGGCAAAAGATTGGAGCTCGGCCTCGTCTGCTGACTGCTCGCTCACTTGGGAACCGACACCATCAAAACGTTCTATTATGTTCGATCTAATTGTTTGGGCTCGCGGTGCTTGCCTGTGGGAATCGGAAGGAAGAAGAGGGATCGGACGCTTCTCTGAGGAAAGAGAGTAACCTGCAGTCACTAGGCTGGTTAGAATGCAACGATAGATTTAAATTGCACGGGTCTAGATCTGGGAAATAACGCTGGACCCGAAACCCGGGCTCGAGCGGAACCAGAATAGGCGGGTAAGTTAAGTCGCCAAGGGACCCGATAACCGATCTGACCCGCGAAGGCGAATCAGGTCCGGAAGAGATCCAGCCCGATCCGAAGGGGACATGTGCCCGGGACGGTATACCAATGGATTGAGCGCGCTAAGGATCGAGGCGAACACTGGCTCCATCCCAACCGCTCGGGGGCCATGTGTGACCTCTGATCCAACTAAAGCCTGCAGCGACGAAGAATTGACGCCATGTGTCAAGAGCCAAGGAGTAGGCCTGACAGAAGGCCGACTACCACCTTTATCGTAACAAGAGCATGGCATCATCCCAGCCGTAGATAGGCCACGTGTAAGCTCTGGGCCTGTGACCTCCCGAAGGTGCGATCGAACTGCGCCACGTGTCGAGAGTGGAGGGTCGGCGCAGTCCGTAGACCGGCTACTATCATGATAGTCGTCTGCCACTCTGACAGGAGAAGAGGAGCGATCGCCACGTGGCAACCTCTCATCCGTCCAATGGCCACGCAGCAGCCTGTCCACAGACAACGCGCGAGGAGGCGGAGCGATCTCGCCACGCGTCTGGTACGATTCCTGCTCTCTGCAGGACGAAATGATGGCAGATAGAGAGGCAGCAGAGAAACCGATCGGTACTCCGCGGGAGAATCCGGAGCATGGTCCCGCATCTTCTTCCTCCGCAGCTCTGGACAGAGCAAGGGTAGAAATGGTCTCCTTCGCACGCCAATAGTCTCCCCACCGAGGCCACGGGGAGTTAAGATCTTCCAACTGGACGGGAAGTGAGATCTCTCTGTCTGCCACAGAAACGATAATGTGAGAGGGAAGAACTTTCCCTTTCGGTCTTCAGATGCACATTCTAGCCACCGCCAACTCCTCTCCTTGTTTTGTCTTATCGTCGAGTTCGATCAGCGTACCAAATATTTTAGCTGCCACGATGAAGAACTCATCGTCCCATATGTCGAGAGGAATACCCCAAATGAGAACCCAAATGTCCTCCGAGCCGAACATGGAGAATGCTTCCCAGCTTCGCACCCTGACTACAGGACCCTCGGCATGTAGAGACCCAGCCATGATACAAATATCTGGATTCAGGCCTGGAGTGAGCCTAACCCACAATTCGTTGTAGCCCATAGGTTTGATCAGGTATTGAGAGGGCCGAATGCGGCAACAGTTGTCGATCCAGTTGCGGACTTAACGGAATGGAAGCTCCCTCCCTGGTATTGATAACTACAGAATCTTGGAGTCGTTTCTTGGAGTAGATTACCCGTTCCATGGAGATGTTTAAAGAGAAAGGATTTTTGGATCCCTCCGAACCTGGCTGCTTTCTTCCCATCTCTTCATTGCTCGTTCACAGCGGGGCAGCATCAATTTGCGGCTCTTTGGAGGATTCTTCTGAAGATGTTAACGCTTCTTTGTAGGAAGTATGAGTTGCTAGCTTGATTTTCCTAAGGATTTCCGCAAGCGGGAGCTTGTTGGACGAAGGGAGAGGAGCAGGAAGAGTCGTCCGATTAGGGCCAAATCTCGCCCGTTGAACCAGGAGGCATCCCTCCGAAGCTTTCTCCGTGCAACATGAGCACGGCTTTGGAGAGCTCTTCTTCAAAGCTCATCCTGACAAGGGCAAAACCCCTGTACTAACCTGTCTGAACATCCTTGGGCATGACGACACCCATCACGGCCCCAGCTCGTCCAAAAACCCTAGCGATTTTGATCGGTAACCAACCTAACGGATACCCTTTAACAAACAAAGTAGGATAGGAGGAAGATTTTCTCCCCTGGTTGGTTGCACCGTTGGATCGTCTCTGTCTTTGCCCTACCTTAGTCCAACCCTCTGATGCTGACAGCCGATGTTAATCCGCCGAAGTTCATGATAACTCTGCACTTTTGCCTTTGATTGAGACGTTGGCATCGATTGGTTTTTCCGAAACAAGAAAGCGTTGTCATGAAGCTTGGCCCTCTTAACTCTTCACCCTACGAGTTGCGTCTCATTCTCTTCGATCGTTATCTACGGTTCGATTCTTTGGATCTCCGAGGTTGTCGGGAGCGTCAGGAGCTTTTTCCATCTGAGCGTCATGAGCTTTTTCAAACAATAGAAGACCTCACAATGGATGTGGCATGTGGAAAATATCCAATTTAAATTCCCACTTAAAGATGTGATGGATGAACTAGGCCACCAATTTATTGCTATCTGATCTAAACTCGCCATAGTAAAGTTCATCGACAGCATGTCTTCGGCATCCAATGCTCAATTGCACATTTTGGAGTGCTTAGAAAACTTGATTGCATGTTTCTAATCCTATCAAGAGCTTTAGTACATATCAGTGTTTTAAATAGTGGGAGCGTGTGGCGTAGCGTTTAGCCCTCTATAGCGTGTAGCGTAAATACGTAGCATGTAGCATAAGCTACAAGATACTTTTATTTTTTAATTTAAAATAGAAAAAATATGAAAAATAGTACGGGAAAAAAATTTATAAAAAGACCTAAATTATTTTCAAGTATAAGCATGTTCAAGCAAGTAATTAATTATCATTTATCAAAAGCTAATCCACATATATAAATCAAATCAAATAATTATCACATCAACAAACTTCTAAGCAAACCACTTGGGCCACACCATAGAAAACATTGCACATCTATCCATACTTACACCTTAGTGGGCCCCACATGTGCCACACCATAGAAAACAATGCATATCCACACCCACACATAACTTACAGTGGACCCCACGTGGGCTACACCATAGAAAACAATGCCTACCAACACCTCAAAAAGAAAAGAAAATGAAAAAATTGCATACCAACCTTACCCTACAAATATCGCATGATAACCAGCATTTTGAAAAGGAAAAAACAAAACAAAAACAAAACAAAACAAAACAAAAAATCATTCTAAATGAAAATGAACTCATCAAGGGGCAAGAACATCTCTTGCAAGCTAAAGAAGAGATTTAATCAATCAAAAATCTGAAATTTGTAACTTCATAGCCATATGGATGCATAAAGGGGGAAATCTGATTTCTCCTTCGTTTCAGCTCCAATGTTCTTCAAATTACAGCAAATAGACCATCTTGTAGGCTCTGATGATCGGCCAAAAACTCTCCTTCAATGGCCTTTTGGATCGAATGAGTAGCCGCGTCGGAGGCTAGGGTTTGAAAGAGGGATTTTCGAAAACCCACTTTCGAACTATTTTCTTTTAAGTTATCTTTATGTTGTGAGTTCGAAGCATGTTTTAATAAAGAAATCAAAACTGTTTTAAGTTAAAAACAATAAGGCAATATTGGTTTCAATTTTACATTATAAGATTTTCTTATAATATTAGTTTTACACCATTTTACATACATAAAAAATAAAAAAATAAAAAATAAAAAATAAAAAAAACTGTGCAACGTAGTGTACGCTACACACTACGTAGTTGTAGTGTACGCTATGACCCCTGTAGCATACGATACAGGGGATTTGTGCTATTTGGTTACGCTACGTAGCGCTACAACAACGCTATGCTGCATAGCATACACTATGGGCGCTATTTAATACACTTGTACATATATACCAGCTTTGCACTTTTGTAACACAACCAAGCCATGTGTCAAGTGGGGTCCATCATGTAGCTTATTCTGCTAAAAGCCCAGGCTACTTGACTAATGAATAGGCAACACGTGTATTAAAACAAGGGACGGCCCTCAATAACTCCCCATGTGGGTCTGAATCATGGGATGCCCCTTTTGCAGCACACCAAAGCTGCATATCAAGACAGCCTTGGAATATTCTTTTCCTAGTGTATTGTAACATCTTATACTCAGAATGCCATAACCCATAAGATTGCCAGCAATCCACTAATCCTAGACGCAAGCAAACACCATTCAGCCAAGCCTCCTCATGGAGGTGTTCAGCCCGAAGATCACGTCTCTTAGACAATCCTAACTACTGGATTTGAGTACTCAGTGTTCAATATGCCAGGTTGATACAAACAGCACGTGGGGCCACCTTGATGTTTGTTTGTGCATGGGACCCACCTTGTTTTGTGTATGCCATCCAACCTGCACATTAAGTGAGCCCAACCATGGTGATGGGATGCCCCAAAAATCAAATCTATACAATCATTAGAAGGGCCACGCCATAGAAAACAAAGGACAACCACCCTACCACCTCCAAATTGACGAAATGGCCCAAATGATGATCAGGTTATGGTTGGAAAGGCGTGATTTTGGGGTTGTCACACTTTCACAGTGGGGCCACACTGCTGGGCAGGTTAGCATACCGTTTTATGGTGGTATTTTCCTCATTGCTGAAGAGGTTTTTTTTACTCTCTCATCCTTTTATAGAGAGGTGTTTTTGTCATTAACACAATTTTTTTTTCAAGCAACTCAAACTGAAATCAGAGAAATTTGAAAGGAAGATAGCAGGATGCAACATACCTTGATTAATGAGGTAGCTTGATGAAACGCCAATTTAATTAGGTAAGTCAACCATCACTTAGCCTCCGCATGTACAAAAACAATATAAAGTCTAGAACTTGCTTTCTTTTCATACATGTGTTGGCTGCTTGATAGTTGGCAGGCCTATTTATTTGATAAAATGAAATACAACAGGTCCCTCTGGATACATGGTTCAAGGTCCTACAAAGATGCCAGGTTGGCACGTGTCTAGGGATACATGGGGCTAGAAAACTATAATTATAATATCTCAAGCCCCGCATTTGATCATACATACATACATACATATATATATATATAATGAACTACAGGCTATATTGAATATAGCTAGAGAGAGAGAGAGAGAGAGAGAGAGAGAGAGAGAGAGAGAGAGCCATCTACACAATTGTTATGAAGTCAGAGAACCACAAAACACTGTAAGTATGTAGAAAGTGAGTCTGAGAAGATTCCATTGGAACAAATTCAATAACATAAGTATGGTCACAAGTTTAGGACACATTGACAGACACAATATGCAATAGCACACACAAAAATCAGCAAATAATGATATTATGATATATAGGTGGGAAACAGTTCAGATTTGAGAAACAAAAGTTTGAACAACACAGACATAACTTCAAAGTAAGGGAATTCACAAAAAAAAAAAAAAAGTGCAAATACAGTTATCATTACATTAGAACAACTGGAAAAAAAAACTCCAGGGTACCTGCAAAGAATGTAGCCAATAGGATGCCAAGCAAGGTCCCACACGCTGTTATCATGTGCGCCAGCCATTTCGATCTGAGGAGTTTCATGCCTGTGCATAAGAATATAATTTTAGTGGCCATGAGATAAAGAGTACAAATGAAATTTCCAATTGCAATGCTTCCAAGTCCAGGATTGAATGCATCAACAATTGAGGATACTGCAACAAACAAATTTAAAAATCTATTCAGTCATTCTCTTCTTCTTTTTTCCTTTGAGCATTCTCTTCTCAGTAATATTATATGATTGTTGAAATATAAAAATACACGGCACGATCCACTGGATCGCAATGTGTAGTGAATTGCGACATAGTGCTCATTTTGGAATGTTACTGCTCATTTGGGACCATTTTGCCACTACCTACATGCTGTTCCAACTCATTTGGGACCATTTTGCCACTACCTACATGCTGTTCCAACAGTTGCAGAAGAAGTCCCAGCACAAATGTAACTAAATATAAAAACGTGAGCAACACTCAGGTCAGATACTGAAATACATGAACCATGTCAATAAAAGCTTAGAAGATTTTAGAATGACAGAAGAATTATTACACCAAAGCACTGTTTTAAATATCGTTATCGCGTAATGTATCGCACCCTTGGGATACTGATACATATCGGTTATCGCATGGGATATATCGATTGTATCACGTAATGTATCGATGTTGTTGGGAAACGTGGGAACATTGGGAAATTGGTCGAATTTTTCAATGAAACTTTAGGGATTGTTGAAAAAGACATCAATACACACTTAAAAATCAAAACATTACAGAAAAAAGTGCACATAATAGGGGTTTCCTTCATATGGGGTCCTAATATATGCGCTTTCCAACTGAACTGATGCAAGTATATTCAAAGTCTATTCATATAATTTATAAACGTAAGAAGACATGTATAGAAACACAAGCAATACATTCAAAAGCAAAAGAAGAATCACTAGATTAGGTTACATACATGTTTAATTCTGTGTTTGGATACAAAGATTGCATCTAATTTGCAAGAAATTGAGAAATTTTGATTTTTCGCAACTTGACCCATCTCCCCTAAATCTCGAAATCGAAGTTCCAAATCTATGATTTTTCATGAAAAACACGAAAAATCATATATTTGTGACCATTTGACACTGGTTAAACGTGATTTACAACAAAAACATAAATCGAAAAATGAAAATGCTCACTGAATCAAATAGGTGGGATATATCGGCACTACCTGTGCGTTTCGTGTCGCACAGGTGGGATACAAGATTTTTCGTGGGATATATCGGCTGATATCATTGATATTTAAAACACTGCACCAAAGTGCTTTTGCGGTTATTGAAATGCAATGGCAACACTTGCAGCAAAAGAGAGAGAGAGAGAGAGAGAGAGAGAGAGAGAGAGGGATATCAAAGAAAATGAATTTGACAAAAATATCGTAATGTATTCTATTTAGAGAGATTACCCAACAAGCCAATGAAAGATGGATCCATCAAAGCTCCCACTCACAAAATATTCCTCATGGAACGGGTGCCAAGCCAAGGCTAGCAAAACAATAAACCACACATGCAACACAGTGAGTATCCAGCCTTCATCACAGATGGAAAGCATTAAGATAGATAATGTAACTACAGGAACATTGGGACCTGCACTGATGTCAGAAAGTGTTCTACAAAAACAATGAAACATTTGTCAAAGAATCCATACCCATACTTCATGAACCAAAGTAGATCTCACACAATTTTAGAACTTCATCTTGAAATACTTGCAGAATTATATGATTCTCAATCCAAGGATATCTATAAAGCACGGCTGCAACTTGGATTCACATGAAACTGAACCTGACTTACCCAACCTGAGTAAAACTGAACGCGACTTACCCAACCTGAGTTTGGGTCATATTGGACACTCACATTGGAAGATCGCATCAAGTCTCCTAACCAAGAGGCTCATCATGCTTGGATTGGATTCAGTTAATCGCACGCTTGCTTTGACTAATCCTTAGACCTGCAGTTTTGGAAGGCTTCATGGTCATAGCATAGTGACCTTAGTACACATTTTTTAGGCTACGTTAGTGCCTGACATATGGATGTTGTTGCATGAGTGAGGTTGTGGTTGAAGCCTTAGATGCACTAGCATGGGATCCACTAGTCTTCCCGAAACCCAGTTGTGGATAGATCTTGTTGATTGGACCATCCATCAAGTGTTTCATAGCTAGTCAGTGCTCTCCAATGTTTTCAAAAGCTTTCTCGACAATTTTCAACCGTTAGATATTTTGATTTCACTTTTGAAGTTTTAATCAAACTTGATGGATATCTGATAGTTGGATCTTTGAGTGGTCTGCCTCTTGTGCTTTGGTAGGATTTTAGACCTAGGATGGACACCACATGTAGAGGAAGGATTTGGGTCAATTTAGGTACATAGATAGTTAAGAACACAGACTTTTGATGATATAGGGCATATACCAAAGTCCACAAGGGTGAGGACCACCATATGGTGGAACTCCCTTAAATAGATTATATCCCAAAGGGGATTGCTCAAGCTCTCCTCCATCTGGCGTGTGGTCCACTTATTGGACGTCTCTCGTTATTTCTCACATCCATAGACCTATAGTCTGGCAGTAAGAAGGCTTTCAAGGCAATCCTCTATTGGAAATAGATCGAGGATAGACCTTCTACATTGAAGGATATCTCTTAGAAATTTGATTTCAACTACATGGGAAGTAGATCCTAATCATCTAAAATGGGATTTTGAAAATCTGTACTCTTCTGTCTTTTGAAGAAAATCCAACAAAAGAAACTATATTTTTTTATTTCTTAAATTTTCTTGGGAGCAACATCTCATGTACATTGACCATGATGCTCAATCCAATCAGTGTAATGTTAACAAATAAGATGGTGTGATGATACGTATAGTAGGATCTAATCCGCAATTCAGTTATTATTGTTGTTTAAATTACGACATATCATTCTAAATACAGCTTGAGGGAGACCATGGACTGCTTGTGACCATCCATGCTCATAGCCTGCACCAATGCGTCCAGGTAACACTACATTCACAAGCCCAATTGAGATTATGACAGACCTCACTTGGAGAACAAAATGGTAAACTGGCATACAAATGGAGAAGGTTCCCAAAATCTCAAGTGCTTTTCAGTCGTAGGAGCAGGATGAGCATGTTACATATCTATTGTAGAAACGGAATATTTCCAACAATAGTGATCATATACCATAGCATGTACATACAAGTAGACATTATTATATCTTTTTGTAATGCATGTATGATTCTAAGCATCTATTCATGTACTAGTCTATCATTATAAGTATTAATGAATGCATATGTACTGATTTATATACTGTGGATGCAAATAATCTACAATTCAGACCCTACGAAGAAATATTATGGGTTTCAATCATTTTTTGTTTTATTGTTGATCATGTGTGACATGTTCACTGTCCACAGAAGGATACGTACTAATACCCAGTAAAAAAGTGTCACCCCTCTGATTGTCAGATTAGCACCAAAAAGAGCAGAAATCATTCTTGGTAGGTGCTCAAAAGCACGTATGGTGAATAACCACATCCTGTTCATGAATTTGATGAAAAAATGACTCGCAGCCATTGTTTTAAATTTGAAAGATGATTCTACTTCTAATCGATTACTGTAAGCTTAAGAAAGGGGATTCGGTTCTTTATCAGCGGGTTATGCTCAGCACTCTTAAAAGCCCATACATTTCAAGGATTTGAAGCATAGAAATACCCAGATGCAAAGTTTGTCTATATGCATCATTCAAGAACAAATACACAACATACATGTGTAAATACGCAGTTGTATCTATAATTATATACGTAAATAATCCTATCTTAAATCATCCATTACTGAAATGATTTTCAGAATATGAGATGGGGAACAAGAATTACAGGAAAAATGAAAGATATCTCACTAACCAGTCACCTCCTTGCGATGTCCACGGAATGATTCAAGCTCTTTCATGGCTCTAATGTCATAGAGCTGAAAATTCATGAGCAAAAGATTCGCGTAATTATCATGATAAACTTATATAAATGAAAATCTTTGGACTGAATATGTGGGAAAGAGAACACAAATATAATCTAGAGAATGGTCAATGCATCACAAACAAATTTAAACAATGATGCAGAGCCTGTGACCCTAAAAAAAAAAAAAAAAAATGCATTTCAAATGGGAGGTCTTGAAGCACCAATAATCTATAAATAGTACTAAAACTACGATTTTAGACTAGTGCAAATTTCCTAGTAATAAGAATCTTCGATGCAGAAATATCCATAAGAATGAAACACCTTGGTAAAATAAAGTTCTAGCTAACAAAATTTACGGATAATGCCAACATAAATCCAATAAAATAAGAAAAAAATCCACAGAACAGTTGGTTACAAGAACTATAAAATATAGTTCCCTTAACAAAAAAAAAAAAAAAAGAATGAGAGAAAACATTATTTGGAAAGGATGAATAGATCGGGAAAAAAAAAAAAAAAAAAACCTTAATCAACGTAGCAACAAATAATGGCTTTAGTAGTGGCAGTAACACAAACCTTAATGATTTGATCCTTAGAGGCAGTTAGCACCCAGTTACCATTTTGATTCCACTTGACACACAGCACAGTATTTTTGTGACCATGGCTACAAAAGATATGCAAGAATAACCTAAGTATCCAATTACCAACTGGAAAAAAAAAAAATTTGACATGGCAACGAAGACAAGGTACTCACAATGAACAAAGCTCTTTCCCTGTTTTCGCATCCCAGAGTTTTACAAGGTTGTCTTTCCCACCTATTGCAAAACACATCCAAATAACACCCAAGTATGGTATGGACAAAGTACCCATTAGAAGAAGATGCAATCAATAATTACACAGTACAGATAGAAATACACACCTGAAACCAGTAAAGACTTTGTTGGATGCCAATCAACACTCTTGACATCCCAACCATGGCCTGTCTGAGTTCAATGCACATATACAAGACTCTTAGGTTACCCCATGAATGCTAAAATCGTACATCTATTCATCAAATTAATTGTGAATATCAAAAAAGGAGGCGTGCATCACACAATTTTGAATAATTGCCATGATATTATCACATTGCTGTTATATAAATCAGAATTGTTTCACTAGTGTATGAATGGCATGGAAAAGGATACTCCCAGTG
The DNA here is from genome assembly GCF_029962835.1 of Magnolia sinica. Lineage (NCBI taxonomy): Eukaryota > Viridiplantae > Streptophyta > Magnoliopsida > Magnoliales > Magnoliaceae > Magnolia > Magnolia sinica. The sequence goes on along the minus strand of NC_080573.1, from coordinate 129,976 downwards.
CATAAAATAATAAATTGCTTTTAGAAGACATGAAAGAAAACATTTAACAAGAATAGCTCATCAAATAAATTGTTTAGCAACGTAAAATAAAAAGTAAAATGATCATGTTGACCACAAAATATATGTCAAGGCGCAAGCAACAAATAGCAAACCAGTGCAAGTTTCTGATCCTCATAGCCTACCTAGAGAGTTGTTAGGTTGCATTATTGCTCGTTTCTAGGAAGAGCATTTTCTGATTGCACGTTCATATCTTTATGGAAATTGTGCTGTCTTTCTGTTATTAATAGTATGTACAATGTTTGCAGATCGACAAAAAAATGTACCAGCCACAGAACGTTGCATGCATTGCAGCGTGTGTGTGTGTGTGTGTGTGTGTGTGTCTTTGTTTTTTTTTTCTGAAGGGTAACAAGAAACTTTATTAAAGAAGTGACTTGGAAATTATGGCATAAGTTTGACGCCAGCTGCCAACCTGATGCAAACTTCCCTTGTCCAAGCTGGGTACTGGCAATGAGAGGATAGAACTCCCATGGGGAAGGTCTTCGAAAACAGTTACATAATGACCGTTACATGACAGTAACGGTGACCTTTACGCGTTACGGGAAAACGGCCCGTACAGCCCATTATGGGGCCAAAACATGTTGTTTTTTCAAAAAAAAAAAAGGCCATGACACCTGTACCATAACAGTAACAACAGTTACAGCCACCATCACTGCCATGGAACACCTTGCCCACAGGCGCAATATGGACTTCTACAACAAACAATATACGTGGTAATGAATATCACACAGAGAAGCAGACGAGAATTAAAAGAAAGGTATGAAACTGAAGGGAAGTGGCATCAACCGGAGAATTAAAAAATAGGCAAACTGTCAGTTGATTCCACAAAAGTGATGGCAATTAACTGAATCCAAAACCTTGAAACAATTTTAAGGCACAATTACCAGATAATGACCGCTCTTCCTGGCACCGTGCAAAATCCCAGACTTTAACAGTGGTGTCATCAGAGCAAGAGCAGAACTTCAAGTCCGTCCTAGAGAAACTGTTAAACAAAAATAACCTTCTCATCAACCTAACCTAACCCTAAGCTTGTTCATCTATATTACCACATCATCAAAGTAACTGCAACGGCATACCTTAAATCACGAACTGATTCTTTATGAGCAGATTTGTTTGCCTTCACATTGTTCATGTTATTTTGCCAATACCTACACAATAGCTCCGGATATTAAATACTTCCTACCCAAGAGGCATGTGGATTATCAAACAAAGGAGATGCCAAAGAAAAAAAAAAAAAAAGGAATACTACTGTACTTTATTGAGCCCCCATCATCTCCCGTAACCATCCAATTCTCATTGTGACTCCATACCATGGATCTAATTGCTTGATCATGAGCCTGATGCATAAATGCAAGTCAAAAAGATAGCCAATTGTTACTTCACAACTGAAAAGCTTCACAGAAGGCAAATGAAGGGAATTTGGTACCTGAAGAATCATTTCAAAGTTAAAAGACTGTCCATTCCAAAGAGTAAATTCACCACTCTGTGAGCCTGTGATAAGACGCCGCCCTGTAGGTGTCCACTGTAATAAAAGATATGTGTTAGTAACATGAGAGAAAATAATATGTCAGTAAAAGTTGTTAAGCCGATGAAAAAATGAGAGAAAGCAAAGCTTGATGCAGCCCATGCTGAAATTCATGTCAAAGGTCCAGCCTATCTAACCATTTTTGCATGCAACAACATCTTCTAGCATTATCCTAGAATTGTTTCCTTCATTCAATGCTAGTGTGGGAGCTCTTTTTGTGTTTGTTTAGCACTGATTGGGTGATGCTGAAGTCAGTGGCTGATTTCAAGTATGGCATGGGGGTGGAGTTGGCAAGGTGGGTAAAGCTGTGTGGAGGCTAACTCTCATGGCCGCTCTTTGGACTATTTGGGCTGTTAAGAATCGGTGTTGTTCTCGAAATGAGAGAGTGGGTGTTGAAGATGTTATTAAGAAAGTAAAATATCTGGTTTCAAGTTGGGCTGTATATGTTAAAGATATACCAGCTGCTAGTCTCTTTTTAAGCTTATTTGATCGGGTTAAAGGTATCCCAGTCCTAGACTCTTATTTTAAGCTTTATTTGATCAGGTTGTATTCTTTTCTCGCTTTTGCGAGTGTTTTAATAAACATTTTGTCATTTCTCAACAAAAATAAAAAAAAATCAATGCTAGTTAACCAGAAAATATTGAAAGGAATAGTTTCTGAAGATTGTATATCTACATCCTCTGCAAATGTCTAATCCAGCATTATTTTCTAGGTTTCACAGAGAACATCCAATCATGGTTTTAAATAGTGGTTTTGGAGTGTGACTCGCCTGGAAACCAAAACTGGTATGATTCACCTTGTTTTGCTCATTTCAGTCATTACAGTCCCTGACTCCCCGTTTGGTCTGATAACTCATCCCACTTCCTACCTAAGGTCCTAAACTGAGCCATATCGGATAATATTTGAACCACACGTCCAATTGAAGCTTATTCTTTTCTTGTTAACGGAAATTTATTCACTTAAAAAAATGGCAAATACACTGAAGGAAGCAGTTCCCAAAAACCAAAGGTTTAAAGAACCTATGTTTCGCTTAAGCATCCACCTCAATTTGCCATCTCCAGAAGTAAGAGAGAAGATCACGTGAGAGGAACAAATCTTGATAATCTCCTCGCCCAATGCACAGACATTCAGGGGTATCCCCTTGTGCTATGCTGTTAACCAAAATCAATTGACACAACCCAAGATCAGGTCAGGTTATTAAGGTTCTTGGGTTGGGTTCAAGTTGGAAAATGCCAACTGGATTTAAAATCAGGTTGTGTTTGGGTTGAGAAAAATCGAGTTGGGTTAGGTCATGCGGGGAATAACCCATGTATTTGGTTGGGTTGGGTCAAGTATAAGGGAATTCGGGTTTGGTTCAGGTTGATATGCGGGCTGGGTCGGGTTGCATCCTCTTGAGGTGGGGTCAAGCACAGGTTGACCCAGAACCCAAACCGTGCAAGTTGCACCCCTACTATTCACCCATTTCAAAGCATTACTAGAATCTCATCCAAAGACCACCTTTGTAGGAAAGAAATGAACCACTTCTTCAGCATCTATCCACAAAGCTCTAGCCACCACCTCATTAGAGGCCCTGACACCAATTTGCACCCCTGCTATTCACGCATTTCAAAGCATTATTAGAATCTCGTCCAAAGACCACCTTTGTAGGAAAGAAATGAACCACATCTTCAAAATCTATCCACAAAGCTCTAGCCACCACCTCGTTAGAGGCGCTAACACCAATCAAGCCTATTAAAAACTCTAGTACTGCCTGTTATAATATGGGGGGGGTGGGGTGTTGGAGCCAAAGGAAAATTTATTCTAACATCGCATCTTCCACCTCACCTCTTTTTTTTTTTCAAAAGGTCACAGTGCTTTTAGTGAGCAGTTGCGAAGGTAGGAAAGAATGCAACCAAAAGCAACTACAAACCGAAAAGAGAGGAAATGTTACAAGAGGTCCCATCCACAACTAAACATTTCATAGACCTGACAACCCTGAGAGAAGAGCTTGATATATTCCGGAAAGTTCAGTTATTCCTTTCCAACCATATAGCCCAAAGAGTCACCATAAGGGTGAAACACCAGACTGCTGTCTTTTCCTTCCCAAATCTGCCACCTCGCCTATTGTCCAGCGTTGTTTTAGAAAGTTTGCTTTGCTTTAGATAGACCATAACACTGCAAATAAGCAAATGAAACAGAATCTTCTCTTTTTCTTAATGGAAGACTATCCATAAACCTTCAAACAAACTCAGTCATGCTGGTTGGGCATCACATGCTTCCAAAACCAAACACAAACCCCTTATAATTATGATGAAAAGGGTGCATAGAGATTGTTGCTGAACCAAATATATTCACAAAACTGGATGTTAGAGTAATCTCCAATTCTATCTTAGGCTCTTTTCAAACTCTTCGGCCCTTTTATCACCTTCCAAGTTCCAAGCCTCTGAGCATCAAGATCCTAATAAACTAGGACACTCCATCCCCATATGCCGACCAAAACCTTTTCCAGGCCTGGTTTATAATACTTAAGCCTCCTTATTGTCCTTAATGTTTAGGGGCTGTTTGATTTTTGATTTACCATATAAATACAAGTAAATAGTTAATAATTAGCTTTTCCACATGATTGTTTGAGATATTGGAAAGGATTTTTACGTTGAAATTGGTCCAAAAAGTACCTTTTTGGTGCTGATATAAATTTGTGAGCCCCACTGTGATGTATGTGAACTATCCACTGTGATGGACGACTGTGACGAGGCAGATCTATAGCTCAAGTGGACCACACCTCAGGAAACAGTGGTCATAGAATCGTCCGCTGTTGAATGTTGTTTCCTCCCTAGGGCCCACAGTGAGGTCTATTTGTCATCCAACCTGTTCATAAGGTCATAAAGTCACGGATAAAGGGCCACTAAAAAATAAAATATCAGCTTCATCCAAAACTTCTGGGAGCCCCTAGAAGTTTTCAATGGTAGGCATTCAATTCTTGCTGTTTCCGGTAGCTGTTTCCAGTGGTGTAGACCATTTGAGCTTTGGGTCTGCATCATTTTTCGACACATGCCCTAAAATGATCTTATGGAAGGGATGGACAGTGCGGATAAGACACAAACATCGCGGTGGGCCCCACAATTTAAAGCTTTTCTCCTTGGACTACATGACCAAAGGTTTTCAAAGAGAGCAGCTGTCACTGTCATCTTGGGAAGCAAGCTGTAATTACACTTGGAAATAATTATTACCTATTTGCTTTTATTTACTCCGAATTACATATGAAACTAGAAAAGCTTTAAGGCATGCTAGAGATGATCACACCACCAATATAACATGCTGGTGACCAGTGTTTTAAATATCAACAATATCAGCCGATATATCTTGTATCCCACCTGTGCAATACGAAACGTACAGGTAGTACCGATATATCCCACCTATTCGATTCAGTGAGCATTTTCGATTTTCGATTTATGCTTTTGGTGTAAATCACATTAAACCAGTGTCAAATGGTTACAAATATATGATTCTTCGTGTTTTTCATGAAAGTCATGGATTTGGAACTTCGATTTCGAGATTTAGGGGAGATGGGTCAAGTTGCGAAAAATTAAGAAAAATCAAAATTTCTCACTTTCTTGCAAATTAGTTGCAATCTTTGTATCCAAACACAGAATTAAACATGTATGTAACCTGATCTAGTGATTCTTCTTTTGCTTTTGAATGCATTGCTTGTGTTTCCATACATGTCTTCTTACGTTTATAAATTATATGAATAGACTTTGAATATACTTGCATCAGTTCAGTTGGAAAGCACATATATTAGGACCCCATACAAAGGAAACCCCTCCCATGTGCACTTTTTTCTGTAATATTTTAATTTCTAAGTGTGTATTAATGTCTTTTTCAACAATCCCTAAAGTTTCATTGAAAAATTCGACCAATTTCCCAATGTTCCCACGTTTCCCAACAACATCGATACATTACATATATCCCATGCGATAACCGATATGTATCAGTATCCCAAGGGTGCGATACATTACGCGATAACGATATTTAAAACATTGCTGGTGACAATCAGGTCTTAGAGATGATCACACCACTAGCATAACATATACCAAGCCAGCTAGGGACTTCAGAATCAGATCCCTTCAAGAAGATTTCAGCCAGGATTCTCTTTCTTCATTCATCTCCTGGAACTTGATTATGGAATTTGATCATTTATCAAGGGATCCAAACCATGGACACTATCACATATTTTGGATAAGATTCACAATCAGTTTCTAGGCGAAACACTCCATTTTTTCAAATTAGCAAATAAGTCCCTGTCTGCTAAACATGCCCATTTCAATCTTGTTTCTTGAGTGGCCTTTCGTGGTCCAATCCCCTTCAAATGAAGATGAGAAGATGCAGAGTCCTTCCATAAGGGCCATCATTTCCACCACATTAGGACTCATTAGGTCTTGCAATGGATTTCTGTTTACCTAATTACTAGACATATCCAATCCAAAGAAATCGGATTTGGAAAGTAGGATTTTTTTACCCAATTATCCATATACGTATGTGCTTGCCCAATTAGCTTAGGGCATTTTTGTAATTTACCCAACTAATAATATTTTTTCACTAAAATACTAAATAATAATAGTGATAGAATGGATGGATAGAATTATCTAACCTAGAAAGTATGTGGCCCATGCTACATCCATATCTACATTTACGCCAGTGTTTCAAATAGCACCCGTAGCGTAGCGGTAGCGGACACTATGTAGCGTAGCGCGGCCGTAGCGCTACATAGCATCCCAAATAGCATAAATCCCCTGTAGCGTACGCTACAGCTACGTAGCGCGTAGCGTCCGTAGCATAAGCTACAATGTATTTTTTTACTATTTTATTTTTTTCACATTTTCTTTGTTTCTAATGTTAAGGAATGTGACACTTGTATTGTACTTGATACTTTTAACCTATGGGATTTTTCTTTCATTTCATAATTGTGACTTGTGGTTTCAATTAGACATTATTAATTAAAGTGGTTTGCTTAGAAAGTTGTTGATGTGATAATTATGTGATTTGGCTTATATATGTGGATTGGCTTTTGATAAATGATAACTAATAATTTTTTAAAACATGCATATAAGTTATAATTGATGAAATGAATCATCTTTTAGGCATTTATATTTTTTTTTTTCCTTTTTTTTCACTATTTATTATATTTGTCCTATTTTTAAATTAAAAAATAGAAGTATCGTGTAGCTTACGCATCACGCTACCGCTATTTAAAATACTGATTTACGCCCATCATATCATCAACATCATCATCTAAGCCCTATCCCGACTAATTGGAGTAATTAAATCACCATAACATGGGTCTTGAAATCTTGGGTCACACTTGTATAAAACGGATGCATTTGGACATTGTGCAACTAGAGCTGGCAATGGATATCCATTTACCCAATTACCCAAAATATCTGACCTGATAAATTAGATTCATCATTCATACATGGGACATGATTACCAACTTCTACGTGGGTCAGATGCTGATATTGCAATATCTTACTCGTATCTGGCCTGTTTACAACCTCAGACTCATGACATCACTGAGCCCTAAGAAGGCAATTCGATCTCCTCAATGTCATTTCTAAGAACCCCACTGATGTTGGGCAGAACGGATCTTCAATCCAGCCACCATCAAACTTATGCTTTCACCACATTTTAGTTAACCCGATTCATTTCTGCATTGTGTTAGCCTTCCTGCTACCAAAGGTTCAAAAGGTCATTATGGAGATCCAATGTTCAAAACACCGACATGCATCAGCCATATGAGTACATATATCAATTGTAATGGTTTTTCAAAAGACTGATAAATAACAAACCGATCCAGCGCATGCAAGGTGACATGTTGAACCATGGTACCACCCAAAATGACACTTTGTCATCTAACAATGCGAAAGATTGAAAACACAACCCACGAAATTATGACTCACCAGAGCCCAATTGATCATGAGATTGGACAGAGGCAGTTGCGTGAATTCCAGAAACTAGCCATAAAAGACAACTCTTTTAGCATAGTGTGAAAACCTGAAAATCACAGTGCTACAGAGAAGACTCGAAGATGAACCACAACATGGAAAATAGGACCCATATTTGGTATGTTTGAATGATGATCAGACCTTTTCATTATGTTTCAATATAGATGATTATTCTTTTTTTCTTTTTTCTTTTTTTCTTTTTTTGGGGTGGAGATAATTGGACCTTTTTATTATAAACAACATAGACCATCCATTTGCTCACCCATTAATTAAAGATGGTTAGATCATCCAATTGAAGTGATCGTTGAGGGACATTGTAATCTAAGGTCGAGCCCACTTTATGGAAAGTCTAAATTGATAATCAGAGCTTATAACCTAGACTATTCATTTTGTTGGCCCATTGATAGTTTACGTTCAAAGTGATTCTTTAGGGACAGAATTAATTGAAGGCAAGGCCCATATTATGGAAGAGTACGATTGATGATCAGGGCTTTTCCATTATGATCAATCTCGATTGTATATATCCCTGTTCATTTCACTTTCATTGAGTTATCATGTTATAACTTAGCAGTAACAAGATAGTTTTCCAGAGATATTGCTGGCTACACTGTAAATTGAAATTCTCATCTCCAGGTCATTTCAGTATCAATCAAACAACAGAATTCACCGATTCAAACAGAGCCATAATGGAGAACTATATTCTTCATCACTGTGTTAATAGCAAGCCAGGAATCCCTTTTCCATCCACAATACAGTACAAGAAAGAAATGATAAACACGATCAAACTTACCAAGACACGATTGATTGAGCACCGATTTTTGTTTGTAGATGCATGGACAAATTTTGCAGCAAAGCTTGTAGAGGGATTATCTGCATATGCATTGGTTGGTAACATCTGCACCCATGACCAACATCAGAAACCTGATTATACATTAGGAAGAAATTTAATAAATTCATAACAAAACCCTTGAAAAACCATTCTAGTAAACAGCTCTAAACAGCTCAGAAAATATGGGCAAGTAATCATGTAATGAACCAGGAGACAAACTGGAAATCGGGAGCTGCGATTAGAAGAATGAACAAGTGCATGAATTTTTCTTATATATACATAAGCAAAGCTCACCCTTGTGTTTAGCATTGCATCCTTTCCTTCCCGATCTTTGGCTCTCTATCCTAACCTCACTTTATGTATAATATAGGAGCATTTTCACACCGGACTCGAGTGGGGTGGCCTACGTGAAGTGGGGGCACACTCGGGGTGGGACGCCCGTGTGAAGTGGGTGGCTCATGTGAGGCGGGTGACTCGTGTCAAGAGGAACCCATGTAAAGTGGGGCCACGAGGGGGGTTCGGCTGAGGGCCCATCCCTTGCGAAGTGGGGCCTGGGCTATGAGATAAAGCGATTGATTCGCCACGCTCTATTAGTTCAAGCTTTAATAGCAAGTGGTTAACTATCTTGAGTCAAAGTAATATCAGAGCAGGAGGTCTCGTGTTCGAAACTCCTCATGAGGGTGATTAATGCAAGGAAATTTTCACACCGGGCTCGAGGGGGGGGGGGAGAGGGGACACACTCGGGGCAGGTGGCTCGTGTGAGGTGGAACCCATGTGAAGTAGGGCCCACAAGGGGGTTCGGCCGAGGGCCTAACCCATGTAAAGTGGAGCATGGGCTATGGATAAAGGGATTGATTTGCCACGCTCTATTAGTTCAAGCTTTCAGAGCAAGTGGCTAGTTGTCCTATGTTAGCATGTAGTAGGGGTGTACACGGACCGAGCTAGCTCGGTTAGCTCACTCGACTCAACTCGAAAAAGCTCGATTCAATTCGGTTTGAAGCTGAGTTCGAGCCAAGTCGAGCTGATTTTTTGAGCTCGAAAAAGAGTTCAAGCTGGCCCCAGCTCGACTCGACTCGGATCAAACCCAACTCGAATCGAACTCGGATCGAACCAGTTCGGTGACTCGGTTACTTTGATATTGATGTTGCTTACCAAGTGTTTGATGAAATAACTCAACTAAGTGTGGCTGGTGGCAAGGAAGGATATGAAACAAATACTCTCTTTTTTTCTTGATTTTTATGTTGCTTAGAAGGTGTTTGATAAAATACCTGTAAAACCACTACTGTTGTTTTACATATAGTGACATTTTGAAGGTGCAATCCATCTGTTTGTGAAAATGCTGCAAAGGCGAACTCGGCTTGAACTGGCCCGAGTTGCTGACCGAACCAAGCCGAGCTGGCCAGTCAGGACCGAGTCAAGCCGAGTTCGAGCTAGGGTCAACTAGTGCCCAAGCCAGGTCGAGCTTAGGCCAGCTTGACTCGGTTCGACTCGATGTACACCCCTAGTGTGTAGTCTGTTTAGCATGCACCTTCCCCTTCCTGATCTCTTGCGCTCCTGCCACCCTCTCTATTTAGCACTCCCCCTTTCCTTCCCGATCACTCTCCATGTGCATTGCATGTCCCATACCCCCTTATATATAGGTCATGGAGAGAAAAATGGGACCTGGCATAATATATGCATGACACTTACTATGACCAAGTGAGCCCTCCCATGTTTAGCATGGAGCCCAAAACCAGGATGATCCAAAACTCAAGTTTCTCACACCATAGGATATGGTTGGGAGGGAACGACCACACATCAAAAGCTTCCTAATTGTTTGTGGGCCCCAACATTGTGTGTATATTCCATCCACTCGGACCACCCCATGCATCAAAGTTTAGATGTGCCCCACCAAGATGAAGGGGCATCCTTAACTCAGGCCATTTCAGAACTTAGGTGAGCCGCGCCATGTGATTTTAGAGCTTTTAGGCATAGTGAGGCCCACTCAAGTTGTGGATCAGCTTTATTTTGGGGATGTACAGTGAACATAAGGCATAACTGATGGATCGAGCAGATGTCGTGCATAGGTCCAGTTGTTGAAACGTCCGGGAAGCGTCAAAATGACAAGTCTCCTACGAAGTCTTTGTGAGAATCACCAAACTCTTTCTCCCCTTCTCAACTAGTGTACGAAAATCTTTGAGAAGACCTACTGTGGAGCCCACATGGCTCCATGTACCGTAACATACGACAGTGTAGACCTCTATGGGGCCCACCCTGATGCGTGCATGACATCTACTGTCCATCAGATGCACCGCCTCCAAATCACCCTAGGATTGGCAATGGGCTGGGCCAGAGCCCGAGTTTTTTTGAACTGGTTGGGTCTGGCCTTCGGGCCAACCCTGTAAATGTTGATTTTGTGGGGAAGGCCCGGCCCATTGTCAGCCTTAGACTTAGTACCCTGGAGCCCGAAGATTAGCCCAATTGGAAACTCAGGTAGGCTAACATTTGTAAAATCAAACCTAAAGCCTCTAAATTCATTGATAGCTCACCTGGGTTTGAAATGGCCTGATTTTTAGCATTGTTGGAGGGCACATTTGATGGATGAATTGGATGGCAAACACACAACACAGTGGGCCCCTCGAACAGTATAGATAGTCTAGCGTACCATCCCAACTATTCCCCATGGTGTAACCCACCAGAGTTTCCAATCAGATGGGCTTATGTTTGTCCCCATGGCCTAACATAGAAGGACGCACCGCATGGACGGAAGGGTTGCCATGTATACATCAGTGGACCCCAAGGTCAAGATTATGAGATCATTCTCCACGTGTACAAGTAATAATCAATTTGTCAATGATATCGGTTGGTATATCAGCAAATATTACTGATGTCACACCTGTGCACGAAACTCTGGTGTCCTCACAAAGAATGCTCATGTCGATCAATATATCGCAACTATCACCACATATATCGCATGCATCCTTCATAGAAGTCCAATGTATCTATTGATACTTGCCAAATAGTGGCCGACAAAACATAGTTTTGTTATATAAACAATTGAAAACTATTATGCATAGTTATTTTTTGCAATGTTCCAAGTTATGAGTGTTTAATCATTTGCCTTTTCACATCTTTGAAGTTTCATTGAAAAATTCCACCATTTTCACATTACACAATATTTCCCAATGTTTCCCCTGACATTTCTATATTCTGAAAACATACATGGTCCGTTACAACATTGCAGACAAACATGTACATATGCACAAGTATGCATCTCTCATTGACATTGCACATGCATACATGCACCTATGTGTGTGTGTATACACACACGCGCATATCATCCCCGCACATGCATCCCTCTCTCTCTCTCTCTCTCTCACGTGCATTGAAGCTACATATGTGTATATACACAAGCATATCCCTTCCTCTCCCTGCTCAAAAATAAAATAAAAAATAAAAATAAAAATAAAAAATAATCCAAGTTGACAATATCTTACAGATAGTATTGTTTTCTCATTTGAATATTTATATTGCAAGCCCAGAACCAGAATTTGTCAAATAAATAAATAAATAAAAGAAGTTAACTAACATCTATCGCTGCAGCTGGGGTAGGTTGCAAAACAGTCCTGTCCCTTGCATCGCGCTGCCACATGCGAATCTGCGAAAATTCCATACCACTTGCTGAATAAATTCTGTGCTTTGATTTGAAAATTAAATATTAATAATTTTAGTGCTATACAATTTATCGAAATGAAGAAAATGTGGAGTTTTACAATTTCCTTCAGCACACAAAGTAGTTATGCATGGGAATAAACAAAGCCAAGAGCTATAAAGTTCAGATGGGGAATGTAACAATTTCAGGGAAGAAAAAACAGTTAGTCCAAGCCAGCAGCTCCAGAAATAAGTTTTCCCTGTTTAATATGGCAGCACCTTACACTCCTAGATTAGATTTAGCTGCCCATAGTAGCATTTAACAAGAAGATGCACGGTGCTCCCCAACATTTGTGCAATGTGTATGAAAGATGCAGAGTCGATTAATCACCTTTTTCATCCATTGTGCTTCTTCAACATTGCTTGTGTGATGTCGGACTCTATAGAAGGCTTCCTCTTGGCTTGGCAAGGCAGAGGAGTTGGAAGAAAAGGCAATGTAGTGGCTAATCATAATGGCCATACTTTGAGCTATTTGGGGGAAAAGAAATAACTGTTGCTCCTGTAATAGAAGCGGCTCGGTTGAAGAGATGGCTAGGAGAATTAAGTTAGACATAGTGGGTTGGGCAATGGGCATCCCACTTACAAACCGTGGACTTTTGTAATCTATATTCTGTGTTTGGGTTGTATTTCTCCCACCCTAGCTTTGCTTTGGCAGTTTCTTAACAAATTGATGTTACCTTTCACACACACACACACACATACACACGCACAAACTGAACAATTTTATGAAACCAGAGACTCTCAATGCTGAAGGTGCATATAAGAGTAAACACCAATGAGGATATTTTCTCCAAAGAAACAGTTCTTCAGTACAGAATAATGAGAATGCAAGCAGTAGAAACCCTAGTAATTAGCTCATGATGTGGCATAAAAGAGAGCTGCCTGAACGTGGATTGTAGGCCTATGAGAGTGGACACCCCACCCTACCGCTTTCTCGGTGATAACCTTGTTAGATCAGTCTAAATATGAACATCAATGTCAAAGAGCATATAAAGCTATTCCATAGATTTCCAAAGATGAGATCAACTGATCAGGATATTGTGTTCAGTTTTTACTGACTAGAAGTGATATTTCTGTTCAGGTTTCTAAGATTCTGTTTACTACATAAAATCCAGGCGGGCGACTTTTTTTTTTTTTGAAGAGCCCAGATGGGCAACTCAGATGATTAGTTTTCCAAAACCAACCATTCATATGCTTAGAAGTACAGACTGAGTGAGACATCGAGGCACAGTCCGCTTTGACCAGATTTGGTTGAGCCTAGAGGCCAGCAGGCGAGGTCTGCGCCTGAGAACTAATCAGAATGGGCCTGGGTCTGCCTAAAAACCCAAATGCCAGTGCAATTTATTTTCCAATGACAACTTGTTAGCTTGGTACTTGGACAGCATGCACCAGGCTTAGGGCCAGATCCTTAGCCAGTGGGTCAGCCACACCGTGGGGCCTGGCTTATTAATCTCACCAGGGTATTCCAAAATGGTTATGTAACAACATAACTGATACGCGTCTGAGTCACAATGGCCATTACGTAAAAATTAACCCGCGACAATCCTGTAACGGTCAGCTACGTTGCCAAACTAGGTTTTTTTTTTTTTTTTTTTTTTTTTTTAAAGAAAGAAAGAAAGAAAGCCATAAACAACCATTGAAGGCAACAATGGTGGCCGTTACGTCCACCATCACCATTATTGAATACCTTCAATCTCACAAGCTAAGCCTCTAGATCCAGCCAAGATGCAGCTCTACATACATACTTCAATTTTCTCTACTGACACTCACCAACATTGCTAAAGTTTGACATGCTAGTAGCTTTGGCATGTGCAATGCACGTGGAGAGAGAGAGAGAGAGAGAGAGAGAGAGAGAGAGAGAGTACCGTGGTTGGATACACGTGGATGTAAATTCTTCAATGTGCTATGTCCACACCATCCATCCATTTTGCAATATCATTTTAGGGAATGACCCCAAAAATGAGGCAGATCGAAAGCCCAAGTGGACAACACCACAGAAAGCGGTAGGGAGACTACCGTTGAAACCTTCCTAGGGCACACCGTGATGCTTATTTGCCATCCAACTTGTTCATAAGGTCACACAAACCTGGATGAAGGGAAAACACAACTATCAGCTTGATCCAACACTTCCGTGGACCCCAAGAAGTTTTCAATGGTGGGCATTCAATCCCCCACTACTTTATGTGGTGGTGTAGTCCATTTCCGCTTTGAATCTGCCTCATTTTTTTCCTTATTCCATAAAAAGATCTCGCAAGATGGATGGATGGTGTGGATATAACACATACAGGGACCCGCGGAACTATGCCACGTCAACACACCTCCACCAATCCACGTCTTTGCAGTAAATCTGAAGGATACCCAGATTTGACAGCTAGATCTATGCTGGGGACATCACGCGCACACGCGCACGCATGCCGCCCCCTACGCACGTACGTACGAAGGAGGGCCCCACCGTCGATCTGGCTCGATGACGACGTCCAGGGAAGGCCTCCTACTTAGAAGATGAAGTTTTGATTCAAAAGAGTGGGCCCGATAGTCAAAAAAGCCTATCATGGGATCTCATGATATGGCCCACTAGTTGGATTGATTTCATATTTTAGGTTTTGCCTATTTATGTTATTTAGAACATCATGAACGCTTTAGATTTCTTTGATCGGTTTTTATTTTAGTTTACTTCATCGCCAAGTAGTAGGTCGCACATGGCGCAAGTTTTGGGGTATAGGGTTTCCCTATAAATAAGCACCCCTTGTAGTTCTTTTGATTGATTCAAGTTTAATAAAAATTCCTGCAAATTTTTTTCTACTCTGAGTTTCTGAGTTGTGGAAAAATTCAAGTGGGTGCGAAGCCCTCCCTTTTCGAAGGGCTAAATTAAAGTAGGTGCGAAGCCCTCCCTTTTCGAAGGGCTAACTACCGTGGTGCAAAGCCACGTTTATCCTAATCCGCCCCTCCATCTTATTTCATCCATTCTTCGATCATCTTTGCCTCAAATCCACTTGCTTTGCAACTGTTTTTCTTTCTACAGCCAGTTTCCAGAATTTGGCCCTGCAAAAGGGCTGAAACTTCGACGGAAAACCGTGCCTCAACCGTACGTCGGATCGCCATCAAATTTGGAGGGTTTGGAGACCCCCCGGCCAACCAAGGCCAAGAAGTCCCTTTTGGGATTCGGGCCTCCTCCACACGTGCGGCCCCCTACTGCACACGTGCATCGGTACCCTGCCCCGCTACCCGCACGCGGGATCTGTTCCAGGGGCTGATTACTATGCATGTGTGGCTAAATTCTATTTCCCTTTGAGTATCGTTTGGCTTATAATTTTTATTGTTTCAGCCCTAGCCTGTGTAGGCCTGGACCCGCATAGATTCCCCTTAATTGAATGTTTGGACTTTCATGTGGGATATGGAATTTGTGTAGTTGTTTTTGAACTAATGTGATCTTAAGCCTGAATTCTTGCACATCATATTTGAATTTCATGTCCTGCATCAATCTATCCAATCAATGGTAGAGTGTAATGATGTGAGCTTCCTACTACATTACCGTGGTAGTCAACGATCCAAACAGGCCCCCCAACCCATTCCAAAGCCTCCTAGGAGATGTTGGCAACATCCAGGTGGATAGAAATCTACTTCCTTTCATCGACTCTTCCTTCTAGGCACAACGGCCAATTTCCATGTATGCACTATGGTCGTTATTATGATTGTTCTTCTCTTCTACTAAGAAAATCGATTCTTTCTCCATAACCACATCCCAAAAGGACTTGGAACCCTGGACTCGGTTCTCCATTATTATGATTGTTCTTCTCTTCTACTAAGAAAATCGTTTCTTCTCCATAACCACATCCCAAAAAAAGACTTGCAGCACTCGGTTCTCCCTAGCTCTCGTATTTGCACCTGAAACGCCCTCTTCATCTTCAATTTCCTTCTCCTAAGACCCATTCTTTTGATTCTCACTTTGACTCAATTGCAAAAAGTTCTTCACCTCCGGCGATACTTGGCTTTCTGCAGTCTTTTACTGGAAAGTCATTTGCCATTCATATGTTCTCAGCATTTTTTTACTTATTAAGCCTTTTCATCCTCACAAAAGTGAATTCCCAAATACCGTCGTGCCTTTCATTCAAGGGATGACCACCTCCATGACCTTCCCAAATCTTCCAAAAGATCTCTAGATATTCGTCTCTAACCATTCCTCTAGAAAGCTTTCCACGAACATCGTGAGCAACTCTATAACTTCGCGAGATTTCCTCCCAATGTTTCTTCTTCCCTTGGATCCTCTCCGGCACCAAAACCCATTCTTCATTGCAGGAACCCAATCTTAGAGAGCACCAAACTTCAGCATCGCACAACTTGCGGACTTAGGCTCCTAACATTGCATAATTTCGGCATTCAGACTAATCTGTGCGTAGTAGCGTCTATTTTATCTATCTGGACACACGATAGGTTAATATTGAACTACTGTCTTTCTTTTTTTCCCCATTTTTTAGATTTTTTAAAAGTTTTTTTAGCACAAATCCAATCCTTGATTGACTCAATCGAATACCAACTACAATTCATCATCAACTTTGAAAATAGCAGCTGCATGATAAGGAATTATATCACATGGATCCTAAATTTCCATAAAAAAGCTAAGGATTGTCTTTTCTCCTTAATGAAGAAGATAACAGAAATACATCTGTAAATCGTGACCAGAAGTTTCATATCAGAGATGCATCGATTCATCCAAGCATTATATGATAGGAATTTACAAATTCCAAAGACTACACAAGTCAACTTCATTCTACAACTTTCTGGAACTCTCAATGCATTAAAATGTGTTGACGAATAAATGAAGAAAATAGTGTTGATAATAAATTTTCACCTGCATATATCGAACCACAGTGCTAGTATAATCAACAGCTCGCCGATGAACAAGCTTTCTGACTCTTTTAGCAGCAAAATTGTCCCCATGTGCTGCAACAAATTTTACTTATATGAATAAAAGAAAACATATTCGACAATAATTAATACAAAATTAGCATCACAGGCGAAACCCTTATTTACCAAGCTATTTGCGTAGTCCAAAATTTCCTCTTGACCATATATCAGTTTCCAACATATACCAAGGTACATGGAATCTTAATGCCAAAAGGACATACACCAAATCGAAGTCCAAGAATTCCATTAGAAAATTTGATAATCCACCACAATGTTTCAAACATTGCCGATATTATCATCATCACCAGGTCAACAATACAAAAACTACTAGATTTTTTTTTAATTATGTCAGCGATATTCTACAATATTATCGATACCAACGATATTTTGAGAGGAATCCCTTATAAAAGCTCCCTGGTGCCGATGATACCATCGATGGTATCCCTAATACTAGCAATACTATCCCGAAACCAAGGAAACATCCGTGAGTGGGCAAAATTTGACAAAAATTAGAAAAAATAAATAAATAACCTAAAATATCTTCTTCTTTTTTTAATTCCTTATGTGATTTCAATCACTTTTAGTTTTTCATTGAATTGAAGTTTGGAATTGGGAGAAATCTCAACTCAAATCAAACACGGGCAGGAACTCAAAAGGTGACGAACAATCCCTATGAACTTCTTCTTCTTCTTTTTGTCAAATGTTAGCATGGATTGCAATGGAAATCCATGTCTATGCATGATTCCCAAGCATTGACATAGATTTATGGTGAACAAATCAACGTTTAAGTGAAAAAATTGGAAATTTTGGTGAAATCCTAATTTTTCCATTTTTATATTGGAAAATGTCTTTTTCATTGTTAATTAATGTGGAGATTTTATATCTTAATGAGTGTTGGCAGATTTATTGATTGGCTACAAATTTCGTACATTTATTTTATATATTTATTTTTTTTTACAACGCATGGTTAGGCCCCTATAAAATGGAAACTTATTACGTATAATTGTTTTTTACAATATTTTGATTCCTACATGTGTAAACATATATCTTTTAACATCTCCTGAAGTTTTACTGAAAATTTCCCAATGTTTTCCTCAGTAGCGATATTTATCCAAATATCGACGATAATATCAACGATATAGATACATGTTTCTGTATCCTTGGTCATCAATACATTAACAATACCAATACTCTGAACATTGATCCACCGCACCTCTCAAATATAGATTCCAACATAATTAACTCTTTAGACAATCACATTATTACAAGCAAACCATTTTACTTGATAAAGCAGTGCTAAAAAACATTATGGCATGTGGAGGCATCAAATGTCGACATAACTATTGCCACATTTCTAGGAACGATTAAAATGTTCTAAAGGTAGGTTACACACCCAAGCACCCAATCAACTTGATGAGGTCAAAATATGATTGCAATGTTGGTGAACAAGACTTTTTAAGTATGGAATTCCAAATCTATGTAAGTTTTGAACTACAAACCTACTCGTAAAGATTTATCTCTACTATATATAAAGCGAGCCAAGGACATATTTTCCCAGGCAATTAGTTTTAGGAGAGTCGTGGCCTTTGAGATTCTATAAGACATTAAAGGAAATTTCCAATATAGACCATTAGTATATTTGTAATTTTGAAATCCGCGATCTTATAAATAGACAGCTTGGATTTTAGCTACGTCAACAGACAGTTTGGATTTACTTGCTCTTCCCCGCTCCTTTTTCATTTTCAAGTAACCAGCTCCCACTTCCCTTTGCAATCGTGTTCATCCAACACAACTTATGTGGCGCCCACCATGATGATTGAGTAACATGCATCCGTACGTCTATCACACCGCCTTATATTAGGACATCAGCCCAAACAAGAGACGGATCTAAAACTCAAGTGGGCAACAAAACAAGGAAAAGTATGGATGGGTCGCCCACTATCAGTGACCTTCTCTCTATACGTGTAGCCAAATCCTTTCGTTCCATTTCTCTCCTTTTTTCTCTCCCCTCCGAAAGTATCTCTCCCCCCATTTATCTGTTTCCCTGCATCTCTCCACGTGCCAATTCCCTTGGTTTACGTATAACCCTAGCTTCAATTGGGCTTGAGGTGCCAAAAGATGCAAGGGTAGTATCTAAGTATAAATACTTATAGCTTGACCAAGTAGATGGCAATGCCATTCCTAATAATTATTAGTGGCAGAAGAGACCAAAAAGTTAGCCAAAGCATTTGCCTCCTCCGTACACATGTCTAGCTCTCCAACTCAGTTTGTTGCTAGAGTAGTTAGTGGCACCTTTCATATCAAGGGGAAGTGTGGGTAACATCATAATTCATAAGAGATGATCTTGGGTAATGTGTGGTGGCCTTTTAGACTACTATACAAAAGCATTCATCGATGTGGCAAAATGTTTTGGCTTTGTATGGCTTGGAGCTGGCATCTCAAAGAGTTTGGGAGAATAGGCAGCTCCAAGAAAATGGTGGTGGATATATCGGGATGAAAGAATGCTTTGTGGAAAAATTGTGCTTTGTGGGAAATATGGTGAGTTAAAGGTGGGTACTCCCGAGTACTTATATTAGGGCCATGGGTTCTGAGGTTTGCAAAGCCATTGACAAGATGAGTCAACAACTTGAGGATGACAATAGGGACATCTAGAATAGGGTAGGAATTGATTTTGAAAAGGGTGCAAATCTGATCGGAATGGCGACAAAGTTCATTTTCAGAGAAGCACATGGTTGGATGAGGTTCCATTCGAGATTACATATCAGCTCTAATGTCACTTTCCATCACAAACAAAAGAAAAAGTCAAGGAGTGACATGAATTGGTAGGGTTGCGCAGTCTAGAATATTAGATTGCAATGAAATCTATCAAATGAGGAATTAGTTCTCTTTGCAAACTAATTAGGCAAGGTGAGTACAACACATTTATAATTCAATGGAAGACATGATAATTTGGAGGCATTCGCCAAATGGCAATTTCTTGGCTAAGTCTTTCTATTCAGCATTGACAACAATGAAATCTGTCAAATGAAAACCAATTCTCATTGCAAGCCTATTAGGGACATTGAGTAAGACAAATACCTATAATTTGACCGAGGATATGATAATTTGGAGTTGTTCACCAAATGCCACTTTCTTGACTAAGTCTTTCTATTCAAAATTGACAATGTGGGATGGCGACTCTCCTCGTGCTAAAGTTCAGAAGGCTCCTGTGCCCCCCAAGAGTCAAGGCATTTGCATGGTTTGCTATAGTAAACAAAATATGAATGTTGGAAATTTAAAGATGCAAAAGATTGCATTTTCAATATGTATTTCATGTGCATGAGAGAGAGAGTCTGCCGATCACCTTTTCATTCACCATATATTGGCAAAAGCTCCTACACTTTTCCTTATGCATTTCAAGACTTCTTGGACTTGTAATAATTCCATTGGGGAAGTGGTGTTAGAAAGGCGATGTGGATTGCTCAAGGGCAAAGGGTGAAAAAGTGGAAGATGGTGTTTTAGGAGGTTCTATGGGGATTGTGGGAGGAGAGGAAAAGAAGAGTTTTTTAGTATATAGTTTTGGCAATAGAACCGTTCAAAGAAGAATTTTGGCTATAATTGCTAACTAAGCCTTGTCAAGACGAGAGTTATAAGGGTGTCCTGGCGGACCTTTTGGGAAATTATGGTACGATGGAGGTCCTTTAGGTAGGTTAGGTATTCATGTCAGGTATCTAGTATTCCCTTTGATGCACTCTTCTGTTTTCCATGATCCATGGCTTGCAAAATGAAATGATGAGAGCGACACTTTCCCACCCCCCCAAAACAAAGGGAGGTGGCTTCCACCACAGGCTTTGGTTTACTCAAAGTTGCCCACCATTGGTTACTATCTTCCAACCAACCATTGAAGCCCTGATAATGGCTTGTTACGGCAGCTACACTCTTCTGCTTTCTACAACCGTTATGCAATACAAGGTCGTAATGGCCATAACAACGATTACAGAAAAAATGACGTATAACAACCGATGTAGACCTTGTAACGGCCCCCCTCCCCCAGCATAAAAGTTGTAACAGTCCATTACGGTGCCGATATAGGTTTTTTTGGGGGTTTAATAAGGGAAAAGAGACCATGAAGGCAATCACAGCCCATATCGTAAAGAAAACGGTGGTGGTCATTACGGCCACCGTTAGCATTATTACCTTGCTTCCAACACAACCCCTAGTTAGGCCAGTTCTAGTGATAAGTCTGAATTCTGGCTTCTCCATCCCCGAATCAAGAGCAACAGCTTTATCTTTCTTTTAACACATTCAACGAACACCACTTTATTTTTTTAATATTCTTCCACATAATTTTTTCTATAAAACCTGATGACCATGAAGGGCACCATTTTCCAAAGGATCTTCCCTCTTTCGCCAAAGGCCTTGAATCCCGAGGGTGATGTTGACATAGTTACGGCAGCTTCACAAGTTATTGAGGGCTCACAAGTGATATAGACAAAAGTTACCGAATGTAGGTCTAGATGAGCTAGAAACCAAATGAGTGTTAGGGACTAAGGAAGAACACGGAAATCTTATTCAAAAGGAATTAAAGAAGTGTAAATTGAAAAGAGATATAACAATGACCCCTATAAGAAGCTAGAGACAGAATATAACATTGAATATGTACAAGAAGATTGTTAGTCGAGGATGATTAATGAAGGATTTTATAAAGCTTGGGTGAAGTTTAAGACTTGGTTTATCATAGATTGATGGTGATGATTAAGGGTATTTGTCCTTCGACAACATGAAATTAATGCCTACTAGTGGGTATGGCACATAAAACGCACGTGGAGAGAGAGAGAGGATGGAGAAGGGTGTAACTACACATAGAGAGGGTGCAAACTGTGCGCAGAGAGAGGATGGGTGTGGGTTATATCAGTGTTCAAAAAATTGATATCGCGTTATGTATCACACCCTTGAGATACGGATACGTATCGGTTATCATATGGGATATATCGGTTGTATCACGTAATGTATCGCCGTTGCTGGAAACATGAGGAAAGATTGGGAAATTGGTCGTATTTTTCAATGAAACTTCAATGATTGTTAAAAAAGACATCAATACACACTTATAAATCAAAACATTACAAAAAACAAGTGCACATAATATGTTTTCTTTGTATAAGGTCCTAATCTATGCGATATCTAATTGAATTGATGCAAGCACATTCAAAGTCTATTTATATAATTTATAAAATTAAGAAGATGTGCAAAAACACAAGCAATACATTCAAAAGCAAAAGAAAAATCACTAGATCAGGTTACATACATGTTTGATTTTATGTTTGGACACAAATATTGCAACTGGTTTGTGAAAAATTTTGAATTTTTTCAATTTTCCACAACTCGGCCCATCTCCTCCAAATCTCAAAATTGAAGCTCTCAATCCATAATTTTTCATGCAAAACATGAAAAATCATGGATTTCTAACAATTTGGCATTGATTTAACATAATTTATAAGGGAAAAAAAAAACAAAAAAAAAAAATGCTCACCAAATCGAGCAGGTGGGATATTCCACTATTGTGTTTCGTATTGCACAGGTAGGATACAAGATATATCGTGGGATATAGTGGCCGATATCATCAATACTTAAACACTAGGTTATATAGAGGAGAGAAATGATACAAGCTACACGCATGAGCACTACTTGCATCTAAAACTAAAATTGTTGATATGCCCCTAACTAGGTAAAATAGACACCACATGATGGGAGGGGGTAAAATCAATAGCCATAAGTATGAGAAGATGTTCAATAATAAAGCTACAACCATCGCCAAAATTGATAACAATCCATCTACAATAATGGCATTTGCCAATTTAACAATAACAACATGACCTAAGCTATGCTACCATGCTTTTTTTTTTTACATTTCTATACTACTATGCTTGAAATAATAATAAAAGAACATACTGTGACAATATAAAATATTGTGCTTCCTATACAAGCAAATATTATGATGAATAATGCTAAGAAGTTTATGAAAATTACCTGCTGAAATTGGATTTGTGTTGTAGACCGCAAAATTCTTGTTTGACAAATCTTCCATTGTCCTAGATAACATCAGTGACAACCAGGGCATGTGGAACAAATAAATATTAAAAAACAACATATGTGATTAAGAATAAAAGCAAAAAAATATCATTTTTAGAAAGAAAGAAAATTCAAATGTTTATCTAATGTAGAACACAGCCGACCTTAGGCCCCACGTGTGCTGATTTTGGGTTGTTTGTTACAAGATTTGAGGCCTAAATGCCAAAGACCACATTTGCCATTTATGAAAGATAGGAAGTTAATGTGGAAGATAAGATTGAAGATTTTGAGGGTATTTAGTAGATTTTATTTTTATTTTTTTGCTATTTTAGGCTAAATTTGTGTTGGTGTGATTTTTATTATCTTAAATCAATTATAAATTAAAATGAAATCAATTTAATAGTTGAGGAATTTTCATTAAAGATTCATAGGGATTGTTTTTAGGGTTTATAAAAAGAGGGGTGGTGTAGGAGGTAGGGATTCCACATTTCTAAAGTTGATGAGTTTTTACTAACCCGTTGTGAGGAGAAATTTCAATTTCAATGAAGTTGCTCATTCCCCTCTATTCAAACATTTGTGTGGGAGTACTCTTGTCCATTCTTGCGATTCGTGTGTCGACATCTCATTGAATTGATAACCAGGTTACTCCATTATCGGAACAAAGCATTTCCTTTATACATGCAACTTTTATGAGAATTTAAAACAAATTCAAGTGGACTCGGCCAAGTCAAATAAAATCGAATAGATTTCATCTAGTTTGATTTGGTCATGACTATGTCAAGACAAAAAAAAAAAAATCAAGCTTCAGTTATCAAAATTTAGAAAGAAATGAAAAAAGCTCAACTGACTTGCCAAAGGCCCTAATCATTTGACCAAAGGTGCATTTTTTGTTTAGGTTCACCTCGCACGTCTCTAAAGCAAAATAAAAGGCCTACTGAAGATCTCCAATCGATGTATTTTTAGCAAAGTGGATCATCCATGATGTCCCAACAAATGACTTGTTCCACTCACTAAGTGTGGGC
Source organism: Magnolia sinica (assembly GCF_029962835.1). Classification (NCBI taxonomy): domain Eukaryota; kingdom Viridiplantae; phylum Streptophyta; class Magnoliopsida; order Magnoliales; family Magnoliaceae; genus Magnolia; species Magnolia sinica. The sequence goes on along the minus strand of NC_080573.1, from coordinate 105,919 downwards.
CAAACGCTTTTGAGGGTCACAAGCAGTCAAGCAAAAGAAGAAGAAAAAATAAGACAATAGTCCACTTTTCAATGATTCCAATGTCAATATGATATCCACAAAAAACATACCAACCACATGCAAGCACACATGCCAAATCAACGGACAAGTAGCGCCAACTGTTAACAGATACAAACTATTGATGGGTTGTTTCCCTAAATCAGAAAAACAGACCCCAAAAAAAATCTCTTACTGATTCTTCTTCTACTTCTCCTCTGAAGAACCAAAGAGCAGATTCGATTGGAAGAGAGTTTGAGCAAGAGAAACAGGTGACGGAGAGTTTGAGCATAGTAGAGAGGTGTGAGGGAGAGAACGAGAAAGATGGCAGAGAGCGGTTAGGGTTTAGGGGGGTCGTGTGGGTGCGGACTAAATGGAGCAAGAGAGAGGGGAGGGGCATATAAAATCAGTACCCACCCTGGCAGTACTAGGCCTCGTCCCGGGTGTGCATACAAGTAATCGATCACCACGTGGGTATATCGTACATGAGATCCAAGCCGTCCATCAGGTGCTCTGCCTCATGTTCAGTTTCGAAATAAAAAATTGCGTCATTTGACTCATTTCAAAATGTAGGAAGACCACATCATAAGGAAAACTTAGGATGGGATGCACGCCATTGGTCTCACACTAGTTTTTATATCTATCCAATCCATTCATATGACTCTTCTCACCAAGATTGAATACTCTCCAAAAATCACTCTTTTGGGACTACTTAGGTGGAACACACCCCGTGAATTTTGAGCTCGGATTTTACATCATTTCCTATGGTGAGGAAACCTGCGTTTTGGACCAGTATGATGTCCTGATCAAAGCATGACATGAGGTGGTGATGGACAGGGTGGATTACATCGGCTCAAAGTTGTCCATCCGCATGTCTTGTGTCGGTTGCTGATAAGGGCATGTTTGATACTCTCCAAGTAAATTTTTTAACCCGTGCAAGTTCCTTTCATTTAAGTAACTGACGTGACAAAAGTTACTTGTCTTCTTGAAGTTTTCTTTCATTTAAACTTTCTATATTTCTACTTATCTTTTTCCCTCTTATCTCCCCATATGATGGGTGGTCCATGTCAAATGATGCCCTACATGATGGATGGTCCACATCAAAGGTGTGGCTCACACGAAGGACAATTCCCAACAAAAGTGCCCACACACAATGGATGATCCACATCAAAGGTGGCCCCACATGATGGATGATCCACATCAAGGTAGGCCCCACATAATGGGTCATCCACCTCAGAGGTCAGCCCAGACAATGAATGGCCCGCATTCAAGGTGAGCCCCACTAGATGGATGACCCACATTGAAAATGTAGCCCACACGATAGATGGTCCACATCTAAGGTGGGCTTCACAAGGTGGGTAGTGGACATTGAAGGTGGGCCCTACATGATGGATGACCCACATCAAGGTTGGCCCCACATGATGGATGAGCCACGGAAAGGTTGGCCCCACACAATGGACGGTCCACATCAGAGGTCAGCCCCTAATGATGAATGCCCCACATCCACGGCGGGCCCCACACAATGGACAACCCACATCAAAGGCAGGGCCCAGACAACGCGCGGTCAACATCAAATGTAGGCTCCACGTGATGAGCGGCGGATATTGAAGGTAGGCCCCGCATGATCAAGGTTGGCCCTAATGATGAATGGCTGACATCTAAGGTGGGCTCCACATGATGGCTAGCCTGCTCAAAGTTGGGCCCACTTGATGAACAAGTCGTATTAAAGGTGGGCCCCGTGTGATGGATGGTCCACATCCAATGTCCAATGTGATGGACAACCCACGTCCAAGGTGGGCCCTGCATGATGGATGGCCCACATCAAAGGTAGGCCTCGTAAGGTAGATGGTCCACATTGAAGGTAGGTCCCATACATTGACAGTTCACACTGAAGATAGCGCCAAGGTGGGCCCAACATGATGAAAGGTACACATCAAAGGTTGGTCCCATGTGATGGACAATCGATATTAAGGGTGGACCAAACAAACTCGAGGGATAAGTTAGCATGTGGTATTGGTTAATAGCTAGGTATAGTTTTATAACAACTTAAATGATATTGTAAATACATATAAATAGTGTATGTAAAGTAACTTTTGATCCGAGTGAGCCATTATAGCTAGGTTTAGTTTTATACAAATTTCCAACCTAGTTTGGTAAACAGTAGTTAATATTGAACAATTGTGAATTCTATTTTTTTTTTAAAGGGTAATATTCAAGAATTAAAATAAAAATGTAAATAGCATCGTTTGCAAGCATTCGTGAATATGACATTTAAAATATCACTATTTTATATTGGTTTATGATCCATTTAAAGTGGGGCCTACCATTTGGATGGTTTAATTTTGAGTTATATATTTTTCGTGTGTCGGTTTATCATACATCCAATGTGAGGGTCCACCATTTGGATGGTTTAATTTTGAGTTACTATAGCCCTCCATTGTTGGAGATGTTGAAAATGCAGCGAAAATTAAAACATTCAAAAAATTAAATTATAAAATTAAATACCATGGATCCTACTCAGACACATCCAAAACAAAAAACCACAAATTTATGGCTACAATTCAGTTGATTGAAGATTATCAATGAACTTGTGGATTTTTTCCAATGCCAATTCTCCAACATATGGAGCATCTTCCAAATTTATCCCGTTAAGGAGAGGTGAAAGCAAACACATTAGTCCGAGAGCATAGCAAAGGGAGACACGTGTTGTCCATGAAACTGGACCTACATTTGTCATGCGTGTGATCGAGGATGGAGGGAGAGAATGTGCTATCCCTCCCTACCTCTCTCTCTCTTTTCCCTACAAGGCGACGTCTAGTGGGAGGGGTGTCTAAGGCTCTTTTTGGTTAGGGCTCCCCTCCATTTAGGATATAATTTATTTATAAGGAGAAAGTTATGGTTTTAAGAGTCCACACTATGGTTTTATACGTGCCTAATAGATTATGATTATGTGATCATTCCTTCTGAGCATTTCATTATGCTTGCTTCTAATCTGTTTCGATTGGGGTTTCAAATTTCACGACTTTTGGCATCACGAAAATGTTTGGAAAACTTCTCTGAGAAACCTAACCAATATGACTAACCATCGTAGATTCGTGTACTATTAGAAGTTACTAGTATATCATGAAAAAAGTGACATTACTTAATAAACAGAGTATACCTATGAATAACTTGAAAGACGTTGGCAGTGATCAACGTGCAGTAGTCTAGAAAACATCATAGTTTTTAGAAAGTAAAGACCCAGATCCACGATGATTGGTTTTGCTCTTTGGTTCCTGTGTAAAATGTGGCATGATCTTTAGTAGTAGACTAGTAGTAAACCAAAACAGAGAGAACAAACTACTGGCCCAAAAACTTGTGCATGTTGCATATTCATGACACAATGAACTTACACTTTCCACCCAATGACACATGTATGTTCAGTGAAATTGAGATCCCTTGGCAAATGCAAAAGATTGTGGACCAGATATGCAAATCAACTCAAATTTAGATTCTTCCTCAGGCAGAAAATCCCAAATAAAAATACTTTATGTAAACAAAACCAAAAAAAAAAAAATATCTTTCTTTTATTTGTTATAAATGATATATGAGTAGATATGAATATGAAAACAGCCAAATAACAAATGGTGACTCTTCTTTTCTGTGAAGCAGACTTTAACAAAGTTAGTAATCTCCTCACTTCCATCCGTTGCTTCGAAGCGGTGTTGGGCCTTAAAGTTAACTTGAAAAAATCGATGATGTTTGGTGTAAATATAGACGTTGCTGAATCTAGTCAGTTTGCTGAATTCTTTGGCTGTGTGTCGGGCTCTCTTCCTACTACTTTCGTCGGGCTTCTTCTTTGTGTGGGTAAACCTCCGATGGTCTTATGGGATAAGGTTATTGATAGGTTTGAATCTTACCTAGCTAGGTGGAAATGCATATACCTTTCTTTCGAAGGTCGGCTCACCTTGATCAAAGCAGCACTTTCTATCTTCCCCTATATTTCATGTCCTTATTCAAATGTCCGGCGAAGATCATATCCACCCTCGAAAGATTGAGACGTGATTTCCTATGGCATGGGAGGGAGGATAAGAAGAAATTCCATCTGGTGGATTGGAAAGAGGTTTGTCAGCAGTTTCAAGAAGGGGGTGTAGGAGTTATAGACCTTAAAATTATGAATCGGGCCCTCCTTGGCAAGTGGTGGTGGAGACTTGGATTAGATATTGGGTCTCTTTGGAATAATCTGATCAAATGCAAATATGGGCGATCGACTGAGGGATGGTGGACCAAAAGTTCTTCCTCCTATAGAGCTTCTGCTTTATGGCAAGGCGTGTTGTCCTCTCAGAAGGAAGTCCGAAGACATATTGGGTATGCTATAGGCAAAGGTGACTAAACTCGTTTTTGGGAGGACATCTGGGTGGGCTCTTCTGCTTTGAAAGACGACTTCCCCGCTATTTATCGTTTGGCTCCTAACCCCCTCATTATGGCAGCTGATTATTACTCCATTCAAGGCAATGAAGTTGTCTGGTTCTCACCCTGTAGAAGAAATTTATACGACTGGGAAATTCAAGAATACATCACATTACTCGAGCGCATTAGTAAGTGTAATCCAGAGTTTCGGCATCAAGATAGGATCGTTTGGAGACCCGATAAAAAAGGGTTGTTCTCAATTATATCTCTCTATCTCTGCCTTGGTTGGAATAAAGAGAATTCTCAGGAGGTGATAACAGCTAAAGTCTGGAAATACAAGGTGCCTCCCAAGATTGCAATTTTCGGGTGGTTGGTTGGCAAGAGGAAAGTCCTAACAGTCGATAATCTGAAAAAAAAAAAGGGGGTAGTCTCTATTGCATGGCAAATGAAAAATCGACGGATCATCTCTACATTCATTGTCCATTTTTCCAGCACGTTTGGTCAGTCCTTCTATCTTCCTTTGCTGTCTCGTGGACCTTTCCTATCTCTACGGACCGCCTTCTTTCAGCTTGGCATGGTGTCTCCCTGGGCAAAGATAGATCTACGGTTTGGAGAATGTCCCTATTGGCTGCCTGGTGGGCTATCTGGGAAGAGAGAAACAATAGATGTTTCAGAGATGTCTCCAATCCAGTGGTCTGCATAGTAAAGAGAGTTCATCAGCTTATCAATGAATGGGCCTGTAATGTGATCAATCTCAGTGGGCTTCCTTTTTCTTATGATCACCCCATCGGGTTCTAAGCTTTCTGGTTTTTTCTGGGCAATCAGCTCACTATCTCAGCGGCCTGCTTCTCCTTTTTTTGTTCTTTCTTTCCTTTTAATGAATTATCAGTTGCTTCTCCAAAAAAAAAAACAAAAAAAACAAAAAAACAAATGGTGCAATGGATATGTTTGGAAATGGGACAGGTCTTTGTATACCAGGCAGAGGGAGTCACAGGACCCATCCAAATTTGCATGGTCATATGGGGGACCCTCTAAGGTGATTGCATTCGCATGGCTTGTGCAGAGCATAGTGCTTAAGAGTGACAAATTGGAAAAGAGGCACATGATTATTCCAAATGTATGTATTATGTGTATGAGGAATGCATGTCGGTTGATCATCTCTTTATGCATTAACCTTTCGGGGGTTTTTTTTTTCCCGATCTCCTTCAATGTTGTAGGGTGATGCCAGATTCAATCACCCCCTTTGTTCTAGCATGCCATAGGTTGGTGTCAGCCAAAAAGGAAAGAATTTGTGGAAGTTGTCCCTTCTAGTGGGGTTGTGGTCCATTTGGGCAGGTAGAAATGATAGATGCTTTCATAACTGACATAGGTTGCCAGACTAGGTGTTTAGAAAGGCAAAGTTGGTATGGATTGGGCATCCTCTATCAAGGTTCTAGCAACTTGTGCCGTGGATTCTTTGTTGTTTTAGTTTTTTGCAGTTGAATTCTGGTGTAGAAGTCTATATGCTTTCTTTATTAATTTTTTTCTAAGAAAACGATGCACCAACAAAACTGAAGTAGCTGAAACAGTTGAAAGTAACTGGAGTATTCTGAAGTTCAAACCACGAAAAAACAGTTGTTAATCTATTTAGAAATCAATGCTTAACTGCCTGCATTGTCCAGAAATGACATGAAAAGTAAATTTACCTAACAAAGCTCCAAATGATGGAGAAAAAATGCTAGAGTTCGACCTTTCCCATGATGATGCCCAAAAGGCATTAACAAGCGCAGAACAATGGGCGAATAAGTATAAATTCATGGCTCTAAACAAAAAACAAAAAAACAAAAAAAAAAAAAAAAGGAAATCCAACCTCACACTATGTCATCTCTCCTATGCAAGGGAACCAAAAGAAAGCTTATCCTAGAAAGTGTTGTGCCCGAAATACTGAAAAAGGTAAAACACCTCTCTCCAGTAATAAGAGATGCATAGTGTAAGGATAATTCATCATAGGGCTACATGAATTGTAATCTGACTGTGAGATTTCAAATTGCCTTGCTTGGTAAACCATGGTGGTGGTGGAGGATCCCCAGTTCAACTCTAAGCTTGGGTGTTGGTCCTCATTCAACTCTGAGCTCAATTAGGCGTTGGTCCTCAAAGCTCATGCAACTAGAACTTGTGCACTTTCCCATGGAAAGACATTCAAAGATCTGTTTCAGCTTCTAAAAGCATAGAGGTTTGTAATTAAAATAGATGTCGGTTCCTTTTCAAGCTAGATAATGCAGGTAGAAGACAACTCTCTCATTCCATATCCTTATTTAGAAGGGGATCGGTGACCAAAGCTGTGTCAGAAGAGTTGGATACATGTGATTAACATGTGGCAAAACATGCTCTGAAATGTCTCGTCTTTGCAACAACACATGCATCATCTTGGTTCTACACCAAGGGAAATGTGGTGATGCAATCTACAACAGAGAGCGTAGCAGAATCTTAGCCTTGAACCCAGGCCTCTTTTGGCACGTTTTGGTCATTCTAAAGACAGTCTGCCACATCGAAGCTCCTAAAGGAAAATCTTAAGCAATGGATAAAAGACCATCATGGAAGAGTGAAGAGAAAAGTATTCTTCAGAACATCCATATGATTGATATGAAAGAGGGAGTGGAGGTTCTGATTGAAGAAAAGGAGTGGCAGTCCAATTTCATTTTTTTAGCATAAAGCGAACTAAAGAGGAATTCTCCGTTGCTATTTGCCTGGCAAGTGGTTGTGGAGATTCAGGTTGGAGGAAGGTTGTGGAGATAGGTTATTGTATGTAAATATGGAATTCGTGATGGGGGATGGTGGGTGAGTCAGGGTTGTGGAGGGGGTCATGGGTCTAGTGAATAACTTTAAAAGGGGGATCCATTTCTCGTGGGTTGATGGGAAAAGGATTCACTTTTGGAAGGGTCAGTGGCTTGGGGAGAGCTCACTCCTCTCCACTCTTCTGAGGCTTGCAAGGGTTGCATCAGACATGGAGGTGATCATTGACCACTGTTTCTCACTCATGGGTGATGCAGTGGTTCGGTCTCCCCCTTGCGGAAGGAATTTATTGGAAGTAGAAATGAAGGACTTCGCTTAACTATTGGAGCATCTTCATTGCCTTAAACTGCCTAGTAGTGAGAAAGACTCTGTGGCGTGAGCCTTGGAGAAATCAGGCAATCCTTGGTCGTTTCTTTCTATAAATTGTTGAGCTTCTTTACCAAGGAAGAAAATAGTGGGTAGCTATCCTTCATATGGTCAGTTGGTGCTCCTAGCAAAGTGGTGGCGTTCACTTGGTTAGCGGGTAGCAACAGAATCCTCACAATTGATAACCTTTAGAAATTGTTGCTTGCAATTCCCAATTGAGGCAGTGGATAACTTGTTCGTCCATTGCCCATTTGTTTGAAGGGCGTGAAGGACATTCTTTGCAATCTTTGGTGTGCCTTGGGCGATGCGCCGATGTCGGGGTCCATTGTTGGCCTCTTTCTAGCATGGCATTGGGGTGGATGTGGGAAAAAAGAAATGTAGTGTGGAGGCCAGTTTTGATGTTTGTTATTTGGGCTGCTGAGGGAGCGAAATGGTCAGAGGTGGATGTATGTAAGAGAGCTAAATTGGATGTAAGAGTATAGGTTTCTTGCTCAAGGAATTTGACCAAATTGATTAGTCTTTCCTATCCAGGATGTAATTGTAGCTTTGTTTTTTTGAGCCTTTTTTGTTCTCGTTTTAAAAAAATTACCATTACCTTCAAAAATAAAAATAAACATAAAAATAAAAATGAAGAATTCAAATGAAAACAATGGTATAGCGTGGTTTGGCTCAAAGAAGGGAAAGACATAAGGCATCACTTAATGGTAGAACTGAGCACGAGACGACTCGACTCGGCAAACTTATTCAGATCTGACTCGATCCGAACCGAATGGGTGAGTTGATATGAATCGAGTTGACTTCGTCCAATCCGAACTCAAACCGTGTCGAGTTTGAGTCACCTAGTAACTCGACTCGAAATCCAACTCGGTATTGACTCGACTCGATCCGAAACTCGACTCGTATTTTATATATATATATATATATATAAAAACCTCAGATCTAACATTTCAAATCTGAGATGTTGTGTAGCTGATGGAGAGGCTGCAATTCTGGCAAGTGAATCTAGGTTTGAGTGGTGATTTCAGCCCGTGAATACCCGTTGCACCTGACTCGACTCAACCCGACTCGGTACTTGTGACCGGGTCTAACTCGGTCCGGATTAGTCCAAGCCAGACCCGGACTTGGATCAGGTCAGGCATGCTGGACTTGGTACCAAGTCGGTTCGAGTTCAGATCAACCCTAACTCAGTCCGACTCGACTCAATGCCCAACTCTACTTAATGGTATCAGGCGACATATACAAGCTATATCGGCCAATACGAACCCCATATTAGTCGATATGGCTTTACTCCTTGGGGGAAAATCTCAATTTTTATTCGTAAAAATATTTTTTTTTAAGTGAGGATCCTAAATATGTCTGTTTGTTTTTGGTTTTGGGCATGGATTTGACAGTGTAATTGGCCCTTCTATGCTAAGAATGTCGTCTATCTGGTAGTTTTAGCTTGAACTGATGAATGTCGATCACAAATTAAGCATGATTTGTTGATTGGTCTGTTAGATATAAATCCAACAAAAAGGAGATGAAAAAAAGAAAGGACACTATCCTACTTCCGATATTTTCCAAGATGGTCCACTTCACTTCAATTCATCCAACCCTACTCAAAATTTGTGTTTTGATCCACAAAATAGGCTTAGATCTGGTTTAAAATTAGTTTCAAAGCTTCCTTCATGATTGAAATGAATAAAGAAGTGAAAAAAATGATATATTTTTTTTGGAAGGTAAAACTACCAAGGCATTGAACCCTGGATCACTCACAGATGCTCAATATAACATTCCCTGCAGCAAAAAATTTACAAATAAATGAAGGGGGCAAAAGAATGATATGAAAAAACACAAGCATGTCCAAATTAAGAGGATAGCAGATCTAGTTTTGCATAATTTAAGAAATGAAGAGATTTCAACACTGGCTAAGATGCAATTCCTTTAGAGAGCACCCATGTTCCAAGGTTGAAGGTTAGAGATTTGGTAAAGGTCGTCTCGTAGAGAGAAGCACTGAGAGTTCTCTGGCCCAATATGCATGTTTGGCTCTTATTACGCCAAAGAGGTGGTCAAGGGATCAGGTCAATGGTTAGCCACAAACTTTGTCTGGTCATTAAGGCTACTTTTGTAATAAAATCAAATAGGTTTAGGTTGGGCAGAAGTTCATGGGTGTTTACGAAACTTATTGAGGAGGCAATTGATCTATGTGCTAATATTAATGTGCATTTCTCACATGCTCATTAAGCTGCTAATTCCAAGGTGGACGTTCTGGCCTTGCTATGAATTCTCTAGGATGGGGCCACCATTGTATCTTATTTTGTTGCCTTTTTACATTGGTTTTGGTGTTGTGCTTGTTTCTCCTCGTTTTGGTGTTGTGCTTGTTTCTCCTCTTTCTTTTAATTTTTTAAAAGAAAACCGTGACTTAAAAACATAGGGATGGTTGAGGATTCCTAAAATATTAAGCAATTACACATTTTGCACAATGGAGATAAATCTGTGTGCAACAGCACACTTATATATATATATAACTGAAATTGGACACATAGCAAAAGAAGGTCCATTATCATTCATCAGTTGCGTGGTGTGGGAATCTCTATACATATATGCCTACTTGTGTATGTGCGTGAGGGCAAATGTCAAGGTTTCAAAAAAAAATGAAAACTCTACTTGGGTTGGAAGTCCTTTGAGTCGAGTACCATGCTTAAGATTTTTCAAGTACTGAAATTCAAGAATAAAGCTTTAATAAAACTATTTAACTATAATAAAGAAATCAAGAAAAATGGCTGAATAATACAGAAATTTGATTAAAATTATGAGAAGATTAGTCAAATCTGAAAAAGAATCTAAATTCATTGATTATATCCATAATTCGTATTAGTTCATGACTCATCCGTCCATTCTGTGGGCCCTATTATGGATCAAAGAAACAGTGGATCGACAGGTACCAAGACATATTAGCGGGTTGGAACAGCCAATGGGAGATTTGGATGACAAAGGCCTATTGCATGGATGACGCAGTGGTTTACCAACTTGCATTAAAAGGTAAAGAACACATAAGAAAGAAGAATGTCAAATAGCTCAAGATCATCTCACAAGTTTGTGAAAGGAAACCGGGTGAGTCTCTTTCAAACCAAACCCAGCATATCTTAAACAAGACAGTAGAGGAAAGGAAAAGGAAGTGCATCCAATGCTGCATGATAATTAAATAAAAAAAATTAAATTTAAAATTTTAATTTAAAATTTATAAAAATAAAAAAAAATAAAAAAACACACACACACTTTTGGGGCGTCATTGAGATCAAATGAGGTGCTACAAGTGCTTCAAATTTACGCAATGTTCCTTTTAGTGTTCAAAAAGGAAATCTGAAGATGAAATTCATGCTAGCAGAAATAAAGAAAGATGATGAATGCGATGGAGGAAAATCAGATGGAGGTAGCGATTGAGAGACAATAACGGAGGAACATTTACAAGGAAAATGGGTTCCAGATCTCCTTGTTGCCACCTTCATGACCAACTGCAGAGTGAAGAGGAGACTGATCATCCAGAGTTAGTGATTGGATGACCACAGTCACAACGTGGGATCCGGAGGTAGTTATTCCAAGGTGTTCAGTTCCATTGTCAGCATAGAAGGAGAGGCAATCAATCGAAGAACTTCCTCAGTTGGTTGGCTAATGTAGAGAAATTTTTCAAATGGTTACAAGGTTATGCGCTTCTGTGGCCTGGGAGCATATTTGGAGTCAGAAGAAGATGAGTATGCAATGCGACAAAAGATGTCGCCCTCAAATTACAAGCAAGACCTATATCACAAGTTCCATCATTTCCAACAAAAACATCTAACACATACATCTACCGCCTACTTTTATTTTTAATTAAAATAATAGGAAAAATATGATAAATAGTAAAAATAAATATAAATTTATAAAGGAAAAAAAGGCCTAGAAAAACATGCTTAATTTTTCAAGTAAAAAAGCAGGTTAAAAAAATAGGTAAGCACAAATTAGATGATGGGATGCCCCCAAAAAATGGGTCTACGCCATAGAAAACAATGGATACCTACACTATAGCATGGTGGCCCACATGATGGTTGGATCAGCACTGCGAGACTGGATGGGCTGGACAGCAGGACACACCATTAGAAAACAATGAACAGCCAGCCACCACAGAGGGGAAAAAAGAAAGAATCATGCCTATAATATCATCAGGCCGTGAAAAACAATGCATGTAGTGTGGCGACCCACATGAATGGACGGGTTTGATGCCAGGCCATAAACACATCATGGTAGGCCCCAGACAACAGATGGTTGTGGGACAACATTGCATAGAGAAAAAAAAAACAAGAACAAGAATGAAACGCCTAGAAAGAGAGTAAGAGTCTAAATCAATCAAAATAAAAAACGATTAAGAGTAAGAAACATGCCTCTTTTTAGGTTAGAATCAACAATATAAAGCAAATCTTTAGAAATTAAAAATGGGGAAATCGATCTTCGCATTTGTTGTACTCAATGCCTCCCTTCGGTTTTCGTCTCCAACTCCTGTTGCGCAAGATGCTAGGGCTTTCGAAATGGAAGCGGTTTGGCCCATTTACCACAGAGTTATATAGCGAGAAATTTAAGACTGTAGACCTCACCTTTTATCCAGCTCTTTTTACGAAACAATACAAACTTTGTTTTGTAACTTAGACCTTCTCTTACGGACAGAAAATTTGACGACGAAAATACCCCTCCCTTCCTTTCGAAGACGATCGCTTACGCTCCCCCAACCAAGAAAGAGATCAAAGTTATATGGCCCCACAGCTATGTATTTATTATATCCACAACGTTCATCCATATTTTCATATCATTTGGAGCATTATCCAAAAAAAAGTCATATCCAAAGATCAACTTGACCACACCACAGAGAGCAGCACCATTAAAAATTTTATAAGACCCACCGTAACATTTATTTTCCATCCAATCTATTTATAAGATTATTAAGGCTTGAATGAGGAAAAACAAATTTTATAATGGTCCAAAACTTCTGTAACCCTAAAAGGGTTTCAATGGTAAATGTTCAATTCCCCATTGCCTTTTACAATGTGGTCCACTTGATAGTTAGGTCTATCTTATTTTTCGTCTCAAGCCTTAATATGAGCTCGCCAAATAGATGAATGGTTTGGATATAACACAGGCTTCATGATGGTTTTTTTTTTCTTTTTTTGCTGTGTTACTTTTGTGATCTCATTATAAAGTCTATATTATATCCAAATTGTTCATTTATTTGGTAAGCTCATGTTAAGGCTTGAGATGAAAAATAAGATAGATCTAACTATCAAGTGGACCACATTGTAAAAGGCAGTGGGGAATTGAACATCTACCATTGAAACACTTTTAAAGGTAACAGAAGTTTTGGATCATATGAAATTTATTTTTCCTCTTCATCCAGGTCTTTGTGACCCTATGATTGAGCTTAGATGGGGAGGATTTCTCACAAACATCACAGTGGGCCCCCTAAAGGTTTCTAATGGTTAACACTCATTCAACACTGTTTCCTGTAACGTGGGACAATTGAGATTTGGATATATCTCATTTTTGGTCTCATATCATAAAATGATGTGGAAACATATATGGATGGCATGGATGAAAAGAATACATTGGTGGGGCCAACAGACCTCCGACCACCCCCCGTTGGCCCGTGGCAGGGAGTATCCAATCCGTTTCCGTGAATTGTGGGGGTATTTTCGTCCTCAAATTTGCTGTCCGTACGAGCAGGTCTAAGCTGCGAAACAAAGTTTGTTTTGTTTTGTCAAAATAGCTGCGTAAGAGGTGGGGTCCACAGTCCTAAATTTCTCTTATATAGCTGGTGTAATAATGTAGTTATGTGGGTCGGTATGTGTTATATCCAAACCGTCCCCATCTTTTGTCTTTAGCTCAAAAATAAAACAGTTATAAAGGTCAATTGGACCACACTATAAAAGGTGATGGGGAATTGAACGTCTACCATTGAGACCTTTTGGGGATACAGAAGGAATGATCAATATGAAATTTGTTTTTAATCTTTATCTAACAGGTGGGATGGAAAATAAACATTATAGTGAAGCCATAATTTTTTTGACAGTGAAAATGATTATTGTGGTTGTTATTTTTTACGTGATACATATGACCTTTGGATATGATTTAATTTTTGCCTAATGCTTGAAAATGAACTTGAAAAATGAATGAATATTGGTGTGGATATACAACGAGGAACTCGAGGAGCGTCAGCACGACACGTATATGTAGCTAGCTGGTGTGTGTACGTCCAGTGCGAAGAGACGCTCCTCGCACTTCTAATTGTAAGAACAGTTGAAAGGGGATTAAAGGTTAGTGGGCTCCAAAATGATGTAATTATTATATCCACACTATTCATCCAGTTTTCGAGATCATTTTAATGCATGAGACAAAAATTAAATCATATCCAAAAGTCAATCGAACCACCCCGCAAATAACAGCGGGATAATGATTTTCACTATTAAACATTTGTACAACTCAAATAACATTTATTTTCCATCAAATCTGTTCATAAGGTTACAAAGACCTAGATGAATAAAATAAATAAATATCATATTGATCCAAAACTTTTATAACCCTCAAAAGGGTTTCATTGGTAGACGTTCAATCTCCATTGCTGTTTGCGGTGTGGTCCAATTGATCTTTATATCTATTTTCTTTTTTGTATCAAGTCTTAATATGAGCTTGCTCATGAAAGGGAAGGACAGTTTAGATATAACATACGCCTCGTGATGGGACCTACAGAACTTGCTACGTCAATACACCATCTACTTTAGCTTGGTATGTGGTAAACCATCTAATCTGCTTCCCTCCTTCCGTCCGGGTGTTTTGCCTTTTTCTAACTTCGTGGCTCTAGCGTCTTGATTTTAGGGCCTGTTTGGCCGGACCGATCCTACGGTATTAGGTGGGATGGGATTCAAAAAACATCATTATTACCCATGGCAGGGACTGTTCCCTGTTACTGTGGGATAAGCTTAATCTCCTTTTTAGTTTGTAACACGGTGGTACATTGAAAGGATATACTCACCATCATTTGAAACTATTAAAAATAACACGCGTGTTACATCTAAAATGTTCATTTGTTTTGTAACCTCATTTTATGGCATGGGCCTAAAAATGAGGCAGATCCAAAACTTATGTGGCCCCAAAGAATTTTTCAACGGTAAGTATTCAATCCCCATTGCTTTCTATGGTGGGGTCCACTTGAGCTTTAGATCTACCTGATTTTTTGGGCCATGCTCTAAAATGATCTCAAAAATGGGTGGACGGTGTGGATATAGCCCACACATCATGGTGGGACCTACACAACTTGCTAACATTGAGTGATATTAGCATGGGACCCAAGACGGTTCTATCCCACCTACTTCCAAGCTTTTCCACTCTTCCCAAACATGCAGTGGAATTGGCCCATCTAATCCAGCCGGCCGAACAGGCCCTTAGAGAGTTTAAAAAACGGTCTGGCCGGGGTATTTAAGGAAATGGACCAGCTGCTCCCTTGCCACCTAGAGATGGCTAGCGGTAGGTGCTCACCATGATGAATGTGTTTCATCTACGCTGTTTATTATTTTTCTAGAGAGTGTTTGATGAAATTTGTTGTGTGCACTTATTTTTCGAGAGGTTATGATTTAAAAGTATATATTAATATACTTCATTAAAAATTTTAACTATTTTTTCAATGTTTAATCTATGAAAATGGTATATCTAGTATGATAACTGATTCGTATATATATCCCAAAGATGTATTATGTAACACGAAACTAATATTTCGAATGCTGGGTATGTCCAAGACGCACTACCTACTTTTTAAATGCTCAGTTCTCTCTAGGGTCATTTGGCACCATAGATTTGGTAGGATTTGAGGGGATTTTAAATCCCTTTGTTGTTTGGCACCATAAGGGGTTTCAAATCCCATGGAAAAGGGAGTTTGAAATCTGAGAGCAATTACATCTATAATTATAAAGTTGCAAGTGTAACATGTGTGTACTATACTATTAATCTATTGGGCACGTGGCCCACTAATGATATCCCAAAACAATTAGATTATCAATTGCATCACTCTAATTACTTTAATATGATAAGCAATGTCGTCCAAACATTGTCCATGTAAATCAACAGTTTAAAATCATTGGTTAGTCACTCAAACATGATCTTGTGCTTGTCTCATCTGAGACTTGAAATAATACGATAAGCAATGTCATCCAAACATTGTCCATGTGAATCAACAGTTTAAAATCATTGGTTAGTCACTCAGACATGATCTTGTGCTTGTCTCATCTGGGACTTGAATTTCAGCGGGCTTGTTATAATCATTGTGTCAAATATGATGTACATTCACTAAGTAGATATATTAAAGTTAATTTAGTAATTATATTCAAACCCTTGTAAATATATCATGCGTAGCAACTTTTGATTAAATTTGATTTTTAATCTTGGGTGCCAAACACAATAGGAGGATTCCATATCGAAGGAGTTCCGAATCCACGCTCCCATTATTGAATCGTCTTCCCTTTTTCTGTGTAAGTTATCTTATGGTTGTGATTTTCTTGTTACAGAAATGATTGTTATTCTCTTCATCTAAATCTGTCTTGCTTGTGAATCTCAAATTTCTTAGAAAACCTGGCATCCTAACCAACTGATTCCGTTTGTTTTTCTGGTCAGTTCTTTATGGAGTCAGAATTCGGGTAGAATGAGAGGGTCGCTTTGAGGGCATTTTTGGGACGATTAACAGGCGAGAACCTGTTCTAAAGCGTTCAAGAGATATGTAGGTCCTGTGAAAAAGCTCAGCCATTTTGCAGGAAGAATCCTGCAAAATGCTCTTAAAAAATCGGTTTGTACGTAGCCTCGTCTTCTTCAATCATTTGCAACGGAGCTGCGCCTTGCGCCGTTTGTGTGTAATCCCCCACTTCGAATGAAATTTTCTGTATTTGCAATTGTCAGTGAGCTGGTCATGGAAATTAGAGGAAGAGGATGTATATGATCCTCGACCTGAGACTTCTCACAGTATTTTCGCATTTTTAATTTCTAACAAGTGGGCCCATGGGTTCAATGATCCATACCATTGGTCTGTTTGGCCCCAGTGTATGGATGGACTATACTCCAAAAAACTCTCCTTGATAGGACATTCCTGATCCCATGTTTTGTGGCCTACAAATAAATGGTTAAGAAGAGAAATGTAGCAGCGGTCCACTTTCAACAGAAGAAAGTCACAAGTATTGGACAGGATCTTCTAAGCTGGGAACTTTTTTGGGCTGGCATTGTCCATCCCAGTTGGGGCCAATGGGATCAATGAAACATGGGTCACACTTGTCAGAACAAAAAATCTGAGCATACCACGCAAACCCTCACGAGGATCCTATATTATACAATCTTCAATTTCGGGTGTCCTCATTTAACCCAGATTCTGCGTTTTCTTTTTTTTCTTTCTTTCTCTATGGATTCCACAGCTGATGAACCCTGCCTCAAAGATATTCTTGATGGGATAACTCTAGGATTGCAATCGGGGGGCTCCAAGTGAAAATAGATGGTTAAGAAAAGAAAAGCAGCAGTGGTCCACATTCAACTGCAAAAATAAACTCTAAGGCCCTGTTTGAATGCCTGTAAGTTATTTTAAGTTTGGTAGTCACTTACAGGTGAAAGTCACTTACGAGGAAGTGACTTCTCACCCCACCCCCGGCAGTTTTTTTGGTAGATTCGCCTGTAATTAACTCAAGGGTGTATGTTACTTACGAGGAAGTGACATCCAAGTAAGTCACTTCCCACTCACCCGACTTACAGGCATACGGACAGGCCCTAAGATTGGATGGCTGGGATCTTCTTGGGTCATGGTGCATCCACGGTAGGGCCCATGAAATCAACAATCTGATCGCTGAAATGTGGACCGCACTTGTGCATCCACAGTATGCCCCCTGAGATGAAGTAGGTTTACTTGTGTTGTTCATGTTCATCTTGAAACTTCAATGTTCCTCTCTTATCAACCCTTTTCCTCCACGATTGTTTCCACAGTGCGTCATACTGGTGGACTATTACGCCCCTCTTTTTCTTCTTAGAGATTTCCACGATACGTCAAGAGGATTTCTCTAAAAATGTCAATCTCTGTGAGGAGATCGCGGTTGTTCTTCCACAACGGTTTCAAAGTAGCTGCACTGTCTGCTGTTGCAACAGTAAAAATCACAAACCTATATAAGTCTCAAGTGGTAAAACAAATCCTATTAGATGAAATGCATTCGGCCCTCACAATTGCGGTTATTCCTTTTCTGTTAACCCTATCTGTTACTTCATTAAGTTTCAAAAGATATCCCTAAGCTGGGCCAAGCATTTGATAGTGTGTGGCCACAGTTCTCTGAATATATGTGCATTTTTTACTGCTGGCGGGATGCCTATTGCGATCTGTGCAGCTAGAGATAATTGAGCTGCTTCTCAAATCTCAAGGCATGCGGTAGGGGGGAGAGCTACGTAAAGCAGGTAAGCACTTCAAGAGCTATTTGAAGATTGTAGAAACCCTTTAAAGCTCGTAGGGATGATTACCTGGGGGTTTTGCTAATTCCACACATGGATGCCAGGCTGAGATTTAAGCCGTCCATCAGGTGGGTCCCACCGTGCAGTTACCATGCTCGAAAATCAAGCCGGTCTACTCGTCACATGATCCAGTGTTAGAAACAGCTCAATGATTTAGGAGAACTAGGCCTGATTCTTTATAGGGTTCATTTGATTTATAAACAGCGGCCCACCTGGTCAGTGGACCATCCGATTCTGGGGCAAGGGAATTGACATGGTTGATCGCACCTACTCGATGGCTTTGTTTTCACACGTGTGGTGTGGACCATTTATAGTGGGTAACTAGATGAATGGTGTAGATAAACAATAGGTGGGCCCCACATGAACAGTTGGACCAAACAAAAAATGCCTTGTGTTATGGGAACCAGATTCAAGGTTCGAACCGCTACAGTGGCATCTTCTTCTTTTTTTTTTTTTTTTGAAGACCTCAAAATTTCATTGATATGGAAATAAACCTTACAACCTGTACAGGTGGGCTCAGGCAGAAAAATAATACTCGAGCCCCCCTGTTTTTACAATGAATTCACATTTGGGCTGGCCCTGACTAGAAAGGAAGGGCCCGCCTATCATATCAAAAGCTAACAAAAAAAAAAAAAAACCTAAGTAACACATATCGCACCTAAATTCATCCTATCCAGGACCAGCTCCCCGTGAGAGAGAAAGGGGAGGGTCAGAGACTGCCAGGAATATCTTGTTCTGCTGATTAGTGCTTCCCAAGCGGGCTAGGCTGTCTACTACCTTTTTGGCCTCTCTCAGAGTGTGCTTGATCGAAATGGTAGCCGTCTACTACCTTTTTGGCCTCTCTCAGAGTGTGCTTGATCGAAATGGTAGCCGTCGCCCGGATGGAATCGAAATGGTTTTTCCAATAGAACATGTTCCACGGAATATTACCTACCTTGGAGAACAATTCTACCACTGCTAGCGAATCGCTGTCCACCTCGACCTTGGAGAACCCTTTATCCTTGTAAATGTTGAGGCTGTCTACCACTGCCTTCACTTCTGCTTGAAAGCTCGGCCCCAAACCATAGCCTTTGGAGAAAGCAAATTTGAGATCTCCCTTATCATCTCTACAAATGCCCCCACTACCCGATGGCCCTGGGTTGCCCCTGGAAGAGCCATTAACATTCAACTTCACCCAGCCCTTTATTGGCCTTTTCCACTTCACAAAGGACACCGAAAAAGAAATGCCTCTTCTAGGATCGAGCCATGACAGTGGCATCTTATTACAGCTTATTGTAACAAAACCAAAGGAAGTTTGTCATTTTGCTGAGGAATGGTCGGGTACAGTGCATCGGGATGTGAATAGTTTCCTGATGTACCCATCAGATGAAATTGGAGCTGTGGTTCAGTAATCCAAACTGTTGATTTGATGGACCTCATGTGAGGGATGATCCAAAAATCTTCGGGGTCCTTTTTCTTTTATCATCACACCCAAACTTTATGTTAACCATCCCTTTCGTAATGTTCTGATCAAAAGATTAGGAATGTTTTGAATCAAGGATATGTTGGGACATCTCCCATCCAGGGTGGCCCATCAGATCAATGGTCTGGCTAATTGGACCATGGGCTCACCTGTATGAAATGGGTGAATCGGGTAATCCCAGTCCTGATACATCAGGACCCGATAGTTCCTGTTCAAATAGATAAGGCACACTCATGCCATTGCTAGTGCAACCACTCCCTTGCTTTTACACCGTTCGATTGTAATTAAAGTGCGGCCCTACCATAGCACTTACTAATTTTCTTGGTTGAATGCTACATGGCAGGTCGGATTAGCACTTTTAAGTGTGATCTAAATGGTTTAAAAGCTAAGATGTATACATAGTAGCTCATGGGCACCACCCAAATCACTAGATTGCATGAAAATTGTGATTTTGAGATGTTGAGGCTACGCACCAATGCCCTTGGTTAACCACAACGAGGCATGTCGAAATCACACTTAAAAGTACAATCCGACCATTTAAAAGTCAGGGTGTATGCTAGCCAACGACGCACATGAGTGCACTATCAAAACCATCGAATCAAGTGGATTGATCCCAAGTATTAACTATCTTCTTTTCTTTTTTTCCCCTGCAAATCCTTTTGCAGTGTAAGAAGTTTGTTTTTGAGTACGGCCTACTGATCCTGATCAACACAGAACAGTTCTTGGAGGACCGACATGTCTGCATTGCCATCCATGTCTGCAAGGAGTCCGGCCATGAAGAAGCATTGGTGGAAATGCCCTTGCTTGAAATGGTGGTCAGCAGCAAAAATAGCTGAAAGTTGTAACTCACTGTAAGACCATTAATCATTTAACATTTCCATGGAAACAATACTCATGGTCAAACAACGGGTTTACTGTTGGATTCTGCAGTTGTCCATCTCCTAAGGATTTCACATGGTTTTTTCCACGTCATATTTTGGATTCTCTCTATTCAGAGGAGTTTTCCATTTCCATGTTCACATCAGCTTGGTTTTTGGCTCTAGCGAATTATGCTGACCTTGTGAACCGTGAGCATCAGATGTAGCCCTTCTCTTTTGGTATTTCTAATTAAAGATATTATTTTGTCAAAATGATGGAAGGAGCAACAGAATAGCAAACCTTGTTAGGTTGTCAGCCTCGGCTTGGTCCCAATATTATTAGCATTGTCTTTCTGGCTTCGATCTGAACGTATTCATGTCTACTTGGAGCATTCTCTTTATTGCTTATGTTGAAACAAGTTAGTTTTCTATGCTAGGTGGGCCCTTTTTGTTGCTGGTGGACCTTTCCTTTGTTTCTCTTTTCTACTTTTGTCTTCTGTGCAGGGTGGGGTGACGAGAGGGTCACCATCCTGCCTCTGCGTGGTTTTTTTGTAAAGCATTGCATTTTCTTGGAATGAATTTGTCATCTTCTCAAAAAATAATAATAATGGAAAAGAAGTTTTCTATTTGGGCAGTCTTCTCCTTATTGTTCATATTGATACAAGTTACATACAACTTACTTTTCTATTTGGATTTTATTTTTGTAAAATGTAACGGTGTAATTAACATTTTATCTTTGCTTTACGTCGCAGTTTGCAAATTCATCCATGGATTATAATCCTATCTACAATGCACATAGAGGTGCTAAAGTAATGGCTTCATCATTCCATGATATTAGTGATGTTGAATTTCAAGATAATTGGGGGCCTGGTTTGGTATGTGTCCTTGGTTTCCAGATTGTTTTTGTAAGGGTGTAGTTCTTGAATTTACAGTAATGGTAGTCTTGCCCCAATATGTGCTGCTAGAGCATATATGGTCCCCTACCATAATCTATTTTCTGAAGTTTGTCCAATGAGGCTGCCTTGATTTCTCAAGTGAACCCTCACCTAATTGAGAATTTTGTTTGAACGGTTAATATTTATTTGTCATTGAGAGGCTTCTCCTTAATTCATGGGCAGGTACTTGATTGCGTCACACACGACAGACTACCAACATCCAATGCTGTTCCTTAACACCCTTGCGGTGATTGTGCTGGTGGTCGCCAAGTTCCCAAATGTGCACAAGGTCCATATTTTCAGAATCAATGTAGACCAGTGAGTGTTCAGTATTAAGGAAAGACGGTAGCTATCCTCTGTAAAATCCCTTTGATCCTTTTACTGTAGGGTTGTCTATGTACAGAAGCTGGAATGGAAGGGTATTGTTTTTCTTTTTATGAGTGAAAATTTTATGTTGATTGCTATACTATTTCTATTTGATACAACAATAATTAGCGTATTTCATTTGTGTAGCTCATAAGATCTCGATTATTGTTTGGAACAGTTAGGAAGACTATTTCTCGTGCATGCTCTTTCATGCCATCTAGACTTTTAGATGAGATTTTGCCCAGACCAACTACCTAATGCCTAATACAAGTCATGATGCAACATGCATGACTGTGAAATTGATGAATAGGCTTGATGAATTGGAGTCGTCGGAAAGCTTGATTCAATCTTCTTCTCTGAATTGGTGTGAATCTAGTATGGACGATGTTGGTTGGTGAGAATGCTAGACATTTGATACGAACAGTGTTCGAGTTATCGGTGAATTGTCGATAATATCAACGATAATATCAGTGTCGCCAACTCTGCGACACCGAAACCCCCTAAATTTGTTTCTCTGCCAGTTGTCGGCGAAAAATCAGCGAAATATCGGCGATTTTTTCGAAATGGGTGATATTATCGGAATATGCATTTCGTACTCCATTATCGACGAAATATCAGGAGATATTATCGGCGTCCGTCCGATATTTTCGAAATCTCGATTGTAGCCACCAACTCTATGAGAAAACTGTAGCTACCTACCCCTCTTTTCTCTGATAAATATCGGGGATATCGGGGAAAAAAAATTTCAAAGTGATTTTCGTACCTGGTTAATCAGAAGTCGGAACCGGAACTGGAAGAGGAGCTTCTCGATTGACAGAGCCGGTATGTGTACGCAAAACCCCTCTTTTCTTGACAGAGCTTCTTGTTTTTTGAATTTCTTCCTTCGAGCGAAAATCCCTGAAATCGGATTTCACACCGAGCGAATATCGCTCTCGCACTGGCAAATCAGATTTCGCCGCGCGAAAATCCCTCTCACGGTGAGGAGTTTGCGCCCTGCGAAGATGAAAATGAAATACCTCTCGGCCTAGGAGGTAAATCCTACGGACGCTGTGCGAGTACGCTCCTATCGTACCGACTAAACTCAGTTGGGCCCACGTTGAATGCATGTGTGGTTTATCTAAGCCGTCCATCCGTTTTTCCATCTAATTCAAGGGGTTAAGCCCAAAAATTTAAGCATATCCAAAACTTCTGTGGCCCCAAGAATTTTGCAACGGTAGACGTGCAATTCAACTATTTCCTGCGGTGTGGTCTAGCCATGATGTATGTGGGCCCCACCATGATGTATGTGTATTATCCACTCCGTTCATCAATTTTTGCAGATCATTGTAGGGCTTTATCCCAAAAATGAGATTGATAAAAGTATCAGGTGGACCACACCACAGGAAAATAATAGTAATTTGATATCTATCACTTAAATCCTCCTAAGGCCCACGGTACTATTTATTTGACGTCCAATCTGTTAATTAGGTCATATAGACCCAGATTAAGGGAAAAAAAAGAGATCATGTTGTTCCAAAACCTTCATGGCCCTCAAAAAGTTTTGAATGGTCAAAGTTCATTCAACACTATTTCATGTAATGTGGTCCAATTGACATTGGGATATACCTATTTTTTTTATACGATAAAATTATCTATAAAAATAGATGGACGGAATGGATGAAACACATACCTTATGGTGGGGCCCATAGAGCATGACAGGGGAGTAGCCAATCCGTTTCCAAAGCTCACGTGAGTCGTACTATAGGAAAAATGTGGCTAGGAAAATTCCTACCGTTGAAACCTTCCTGGGGTTCAACAGTGATGTTTAGATGCAATCGGTACCGTTAATAATGTCATTACTATTGGGATGAACTCAAAACAAAAATATTAGCTGAATCAAAACTTCTATGGCCCCACGAATATTTCAACTGTGGACGTTTTATTATCATGTTTTAGGCTTACTTGAGCTTTAGATACGGTTCGTTTTTTGCATCATGTCCTAAAATAAACTCACAAAACGGATGGACGGGGAGGATTTTTCACAAATATCACAGTGAGCCCCACCTAAGCTTGCAGAGCAGGAAGGAAATCCGAGTCCTGCACTGCTTTTGAAAGGGGCGTGGATGGCGGTTTGCGTACCGCATACATCATGCTAACCGTACTGAGTAAACTCTGTGGGGTCCACTGTGATTTATGAATTTTATCCAGTCTGTCTATCCATTTTACAAGATAATTTTAGGGCCTTATATCAAAACAGAAGGGTATACAAGGCTAAAATGGACCACACTATAGGAAACAATGTGAATTGGAGGTATACCGTTGAAAATTTCTTGGGGGCCACAGAAGTTTTGGAACAAGATTATATTTGTTTTTTCCTTTCATCCATGTTTGTTTGATCTCATGAACAGTTTGGATGAAAAATAAACATCATTGTGGGGCATAGAAAGGTTTCAACGGTGGAAATCATTATTTCCATTGTTTCCTATGGTATGGTTCACTTAAGATTTATATAAGCTTCAATTTTGGGCTCAACGCCTAAAATGAGACGGAAAAACGTATGGAAGGTGTGGATAAACCACATAAATTTACAGTGGGCCCAACTGAGTTTACTCAGTACAATAAGAGTTAACTCAGTAAGCAATCCAATTTCGGGGCGCATTGGCTACAGATAAAAGATATAGCTAAAAACTGTAGCCAAAGGAAACAGATTGGCTACGCCCCCTACCACCAGCCATGGATGGTGGTCGGTGCTCTATGGGCCCCACCATGATGAATGTGTTTCATCTATGCCGTCCAACTATTTTCCTACATCATTTGATAGAATGAGACCAAAACTTAGGTATATAATCGTCTCAAGTGGACCACATTATTGGAAAAAGCGTTGAATAAACTTCAACTATTAAAAACTTTTTGAGGGCCATAAAAGTTTTGGATCCAGCTTATCTTTGTTTTTTCCTTCATCTGGATTTGTATGACCTAATCAATAGATTGGATGTCAAGTAAACAGTACAGCCATCTTTAGGAGGATTTTAATGGTGGATATGCACTCACAGTCCCTATTTTCTATGGTGGGGTCCACTTGAACTTTATTATGGGCCACAAAAGTTTTGTATAAAGTTGATATTTGTTTTTTCACTTCATCTAGATTTATGTAACCTTTTTAATGGGTTGGATGGAAAATAAACATTATGGACACATTATGGTGG
Source organism: Magnolia sinica (assembly GCF_029962835.1). Classification (NCBI taxonomy): domain Eukaryota; kingdom Viridiplantae; phylum Streptophyta; class Magnoliopsida; order Magnoliales; family Magnoliaceae; genus Magnolia; species Magnolia sinica. Next base: position 81,030 of record NC_080573.1, on the reverse strand, counting down.
GTCCTAATAAGTGTTTAATGGTGGACCGTACAATCACAACCGTTTCCTTTTGCATTGTCCACCTAAGACTATATCTGTTTCATTTTTTTTTCCAATACTCATCATGTTGTATGTATAAATCACAATAGGCCCCATAAAGTTTACTTAGTATGTAATCTGCAAACTCTTTCCTCAATTGTAATTTATATGAAATTTTGATTTGATCTAACATCTTAACCCTTGAAATGATTTGGGTTTATTACACTGAATACGAGCCGATGCACTTTTTTTTGTCGATTATTGCAAATTTGTATACTACTAGGGAATAAAATGTCGTCTGGATCGGGAAAAGGAGGAGCACTGGACATTGGGTGGAAACATGGACGGCCAGTGGAGGGGAATAAATATGGGGCCATATGCAACTATTGTGGCCAAGTGATACGGAGTGGGGGAGTGTCTAGGCTAAAAGAACATTTGGTAGGGGGATATAAGAATGTGAAAGACTGTCCAAGTGTAATAAGGCCAGTGAGAGAGGAGATGAGAAGAGTGTTAACTGAAGCAAAGTCACGCAAGTTGCAGCAAAGGGATTGGGAGAGGGATATGAGAGAGGACCTACGAGGCACTAGACGGGGCCTAGGTGCTATCAACGAGCACGATGATGACGACGATGAGGGGATCGTGTACCCTGATTGTGTTACAACTCGGGAAATGAGTGTTTTTAGACAAGTGATTCGTGAGTCTCGGGCTTCAAAGTGGGAGAGGGAGCAAAGAAGACGGATTGATGAGAGTAGGCCGTCGTTTGGGACATCCCGACATGAGGCTAGTGGGAGCAGCAGACGATTTGAAGGAGGCAGCAGGCATGGCCTACAACGCACGCAAAATGCTCGTGTCCCAGATGCACCATTCGCAGGTGTTAATCAAAAAAGATTAAAAAATATGTGGACCAAGGGGCTCAGGGAGAAAGTGGGTGGTGTTATATCTAGGTGGTTCATCTCGAGCCATGTACCAACAAATGCAGCAGACAGTCCTCACTTCAAAAATATGATTGAGGAGGTGCAGCGTGCCGGGCCCGGCATGAAGCCCCCATGCCATAGGAGATTCTTGGCGTCTACCTTGATCGGGAGCACGAGGAGATGCAGGCTTGGGTACGTGGATTCAAACCGAACTGAAAGCAGTATGGGGTAACAGTCATGTGTGATGGGTGGACATGACCCATGAAATTGTCCATTATCAATTTCATGGTGTACTGTAGAGGACAACCGGTTTTCCTCAAATCCATTGATGCATCGGCCAGAATAAAAGATCACGAATACATATATGCTCTCCTGAAAGGAGTGATTAGAGATGTTGAGTCCTAGAATGTTGTCCAAGTTGTGACAGACAATGGCAGTGCGTTCGTTAAGGCGGGAAAGAAATTGATGCAGAAGTTCAATCTCTATTGGAACCCGTGTGCGACACACTACATTGATTTAATGCTCGAGGAGATTGGCCAGAGGGATTCTGTCAGGAAAACCATCCAGGATGCGAGGAAAGTGACAAACTTTATATACAATCACTCATGGTTGTTGGCTGCAATGTGTGAGTGTTATGGAGGGGACATCGTTAGACCAGGCGAGACACGATTCGCCACGAACTTCATTGCACTTGACAGCTTATACAGGCACCGCGTGGGTCTCAGAAATTTGTTCAGATCGGAGAGATACATGGAGTGAAATCAAAAGAAGACTGAGGGTACAAAGACCTGTTCAAATATAGTGCTTTCCGATGCCTTCTAGGATAAAGTTCACAACGTTGTTTCCTTCCTGCATCCGATGTACAGGGTCCTACGAGCCGTAGATAATGAGATGTGGCCTTGAATGGGGTCAATGTATGAGCTTATGAGAATTATAAGACAGGGGATAATGACTGCAATCCCCACTTCATATCAGTGGGTGATCGATATCATCGATCGTCGATGGACTGAGACTCTCGAGCATCCACTCCACAAAGCTGGTAAGTTTGTTAATACAACTAAGTACTTTAAGCATCACTTCTGTTTGCATGTTAATACAACTGAGTAACTAATATTTGAGTTTTAGCATACTACCTGAATCCCAAATTTCATTATAAACGTCGGCTCCATGAGAATCAAGATTTGACGATGGCCGTCCATGAGGCGTTCGAACGATTGTTCCCAGAATCAACAGCGCAAGCAGATTTCGGTAACCAGGTAATGCAATAAAATTTCTTCCTCATAACCTCTAGAAATATGGGTAACTAAAAATAATGACATGTGAATCCGTGTTTACAGTTGCTACGGTTTAGGGATGCGGGGGGTACGTTCTCATCTGCACTAGCAAAAGCATCGACTGAAACGATGATGCCATGTGAGTATGGTAACATAATTAGGTAATTGCATTTTTTTATTTAAACTTCAAACTAAAATAAGCTCCTTATGGATATATAGGTGAGTGGTGGGCGATGTATGGAGTCGACACGCCCGCACTGCAGTTATTGGCAGTCCGTGTTCTCGCACAGACTGTATCCTCCTCATCGTGTGAGAGGAACTGGAGCACATGGTCACTCATACACACCAGCAAGAGGAACAGACTAGCATATAAGAAGCTGCAAAAGCTCATTTACTGCCATTACAATATGAAGTTAAGAGAGAGGTAGTTGCGGGTAGACCGAAACATGGAAGAAAATCAAGACCCGTTAGACCTGTTGTTTATAGGTAACATGACACAAATAGGTAATGATGATGAGGACGCACTTTATGAGTGGGTCAAATCAGCTGATTTAGATGATGTGGAGGGAGGCCCTGCTCCACAAGTAGCCGAGGGAGCAGCGGCTCTGGGTATCGATGTCGATCAAGTAGTAGAAGAACAGAAGGCGGATACAGACTCCTTTGATCCTTTGGTGAGGAGTTCGGCAGGTTCCAATCAGGGTGAGGAAGCATCTTCACGGCTCCCTCCTCATCATCAAGTCGTAGTGAGTGATGATGATGATGAGACTCAACCCCTACTTGACACTGGTCCTAGGGACCACGACGACGACGACGATGATGGTGATGAAGGAGGGGACGAAGGCACCGACACTAGTATAGGTGGTACTAGTAGGGGTGGGGGTGGCAGTGGTGGGGGGTACACGACAACTCAGAGCCAACGATCCATTGGCCAGTTCACTGAGGAGTAAAGCTTTGACCATGCCACTCAGGACGGGGATCATGGATCTTGTCCACCATCCAGGGCGAGAGCATCAGAGCCCAGATATATGTTTGAGCGTCGTTCGAAGAAGAAAGCCGGACGCACCGCGGCTGATGCTCTCACACGCAACTTATCATCTATGGACATAAGGTCAGATTAGGGGAGCTCCACCTCTGTCCCACCTTATGCTTATGGGGGATATCACGAGTATGACCATGGCAGCTCTGACATTCAGTCACGCTCATCTACCCATGGGTACAGGCAGCCGAAAGATAGTTCTTCGAGTCATGACCCTTTGACAGGAGGATATTCGGGGTACCCGTATGACTGGCAGCAATACTATCAAGGAGTCGGGGTTGGACTTGATTTGTTCCCTCAGTACCCTACTCAGGAAATGTCATCGATGTATGTCACACAATTCCCATGTTTAGGTGTTCTCGTACAGTTTGGGGAGGATGACTATCAAGGGTACATAAGAGAGTTCCTCAATTGATACGAGCAGAGAATGACCTGGGAACAGTACTACCAATATGTTGGGCAGTAGGACTACTCTCAACTGCCAAGGGATCCGGACAATGATTACGAGCCACCTCGTCACTCTATGCGGAGATGAAACATGGCCAGAAATGTGTATTTTTTCAATTCATTTACTTTTGCATGTCTTAATTGTTGTAAGCCTGCATTTGTATTATATAAACTAATTTTGGTTATTATTTGAGTGATTTCCTACGACAACGCATACTTTTTGGCCCCCATTAAATGGAAACTTCTAATTTAATGCATTCTTTTTACAAAATTTTCATTCCTGAATATGTAAATATATGTATTTAGGCATGTCCTAAAGTTTCACTGAAAAATTTCACCATTTCCCCCATATTTTTCCATTTTTCCATGCATTTTCGGTTATCGGCGATAATGATATTATATCTTTATCATCGGCCAACGAAACTTGTAGCGATACCGACAACTCGAACACTGGATACGAAGGAGACGCACTTGAGATTCAATGTTTTCTCAAAGGAAGTTCAAGCAGCATTTGTTGTTACTGATCCTGTTGATTGGGGCAGGGACATTCAGGTTTCCATTTTTCAGACTAGTAAATCCCCTATTTAATCTCTGGCTTTCCTTTTTCTTCATTTAGCTAGAATTCCATTGCATATGCTGCTTGATTTCAACTTCTATGAATTTTCAAATAGATTCTTTCATAGACTCTTTCAATGCAAGTTGCTATATCTATGTTCTAAGATTCCATTTGAACAACAAAAAGTGGAAACTGCTCTTACAAACAACAGGTCGATCCTTCATATGCACAACCTCTCTTCCAGTACCTATTGCCATAGCTGCACACAGTAGGATGTGTAATGATACTTCCTTTGCATTTCTATGTCATCATACAAGATGATCATCATGGGTACATGACTTTGTAGCGGTGCTTATGGTGGCAGACAAGGAAGAGCGGTGTGTACTAAGTTTATTGAGGACACTTAAAGTTTCGGTTCTCAAATTTTTTTTCTTATTGTAAATATTTTTTTATATTTGTTTTTTTTTAATTATTTTAAAAATCATCTGAAAGAGATTCAAAATGCAACAAATATTGTGGTTTGTTTAAAACAATTGGAAATTAGTGATGGATATAGACCGTCTCTATTTTTGGAAGAAAGATTTTATGAATTTTGTGACTTTGCGACTTGACATAGTATTGTGCTTTTTCTATGTGTAGGAACTTAGTATAGATATGAACCTTTAAGCGTTGGTGTTTAAAGAATCTATTCTAAATGATGCAATATGTGTTTATATATCCGATCTTGAAAGTCTTCAATATTCCTTTTAAGTGCATTATGTTTTCATCCTCTAACATTTTCTTGATTCATTTTCTGATCATTCTTCATTGCGATACTGAAGATAACAATTTTATTGTACAGGTAAGCATTAAGAACCTACGCTTGTTCTTGAAAAGTATTTTCAAAGCAGTTTCTTATATGCAAACATATCAAGCTGGAACCTCACCACCCTGGGGTGCAAAACAACAGTATTGTATGATGTTGTAGTGGGATATATCTTTTGGTTAGGATCTATTTTTGGGTGGTTCAATTTTGACCCATTTAAAAGTTTGTTATGGAGCTATGCGGTCAAGTATACTTTGAGAGTTGCCAATCTTAATGTCCAATCCATCCAATAGGTTGGCAATGTCATGAGGATCGCCTAAAAATCAGCCACATCCACCCTTAGTTTGCTATTTTTCAATAGCTAGATGTGGTTTTCTTTTGTGTAGCCCGCCTGGTTTAACTTTTGCACTTGGTGATCCTTATGGTGAGGCCAACCTATTGGAAGGTTTGCATTTTGCATCCATGTGGACCGTGGACTGTAACCCATGGTCCAGCACCTAGTGAATAACTTACAACTTTTCTTGTGTGTGAGACACCAAACCTGTCCATTAGGTTCACTAAATCATGAGGATCGTTTTGCGCAAAAGTTAGCCCCATCCACTCATTGAGTGGACCGAAGGGTTGGGTCAGGCTTGAGCTGGAGTATCAGGCCCGAGGGTTGACTCATTGATTAAAATTCAAGGCTACTTATTATTTAGGTTGACCTTGGACCAAGGTTGGGCTGGAGTATCAGGCTCGAGGGTTGTACTCTTGCTTAAAATTCGAGGCTGCTTATCATTTGGGTCGACCTTGGACCATATACGCCAAACCGTCAGCCTAGCCCAGTTTGCATGGATGTTCTTAGCTACCTATTTGATGGCCGATGATAAGACAGGATAGCCTTGCCAATATTCTTCCAGGATATGGTCCGTCTATGGCGGGGCATATGATCTGGATGGTTAGGATTGGTGTGCATGTGGGTTATTTATGCGGCAGATCAGTTGCCACAATGAGTTTGGTAAACACAACTTACATGAATTTGGTAGATGAACATGTATGTTTTAGTTAATTTGATGATCCTTTTTATTTTCATAGAGAGGATATAGATAGTTGCATATGTACACATGCATGGTGACCAACACGTGTATGAAATTCTATCCATTCGTTAGGTGGGCACCTCTGGTGATTGTGCCTTGACCTAAATAATCATGCCAATCCACCACTCACTAACGGAACCACACATACTGTGTGGAAAAAAGGACACTTGAAATGATAGCCAATGATCCACACATTCAAAGTACATTTGAGGCCCACCTAATGAGTAGGCTAACCAGATTCTTAGGATGACATATCTTTTGTCTTTTTTTTTTTTAATTTTTTTTTAATCTTTATGGTATTAAGAAGGCTCTAGCGAAATATGCGACTGTTGGATGTAGCAAGTTACCCCAATGTGTTTTCTTATTCGACTAAAAAGAAGAACATGTTTGTATATAAAGACCGTAATTTTTTTAGCCTTTGCAATCACTTTTAAAAATAACATAATTATATCTTATAACATCAAATCAACACAATGGGTTGCATAGGGGGTCTAAAATAAACGACGCCTCTTTTCCATAAGAAGACGATCAATGGTTACATATGAGGCTGCGTTGTCTGCAATTACCTAAATAATATATTCCTCATATATTTTATCAACTACACTATCTAGTTATTTAAACAAGTAATTTCCAATATGCAAATGGCCTGATGCATCTATGATCTTTAAGAACATTGTCCCAGCTCGACAATTCACCAAAAAGTTAATGAGAGACCGATTGATTGGTCCATCCATCGGCCATGAGTAAACATCCATAGGCTTTCCATGATTCATTATATTCGGCTATAAATGATCATGTATAATCAACTTTGGCTTTGAGACATATCTCCTCCATTACATGATATGAATGAGATTTAACTTATTGGCTCAACCATAATTTTGAAGCTTCTCGATTTAACTGCATTGAAAGCAGTGCCGGTATGATAAAACTATTTAGCAATATATTGAATTGTGGTTTTTCTATCTTTTTGTTTATATCAAATTTTTAAAGTTATTTGAGTCAGCCCTTTGCCCCGATTACTTTAGTCGACCACATCTTCGGGGAGTGGTATACATGATATCCATGGGCTCAAGCCCACGAGTTCATTTTGAGGCCATTGGTGGTCTAGATTGGTTTGTCAACGTAAGGGGCAGGGCTAGCTTCATTTACATTAAGTACGTTTACATCCTTGTATGCATCTGGTTTCATATATTCCTCTTGACGTAGAGCACTGTCATATCTCTTTCTCGATTATTTATCTATATACTCAATGGTCTTCATTTGGATTTTTGGAGTAATTTTATTACATGCTTTTGCATTTAAGTGTTGCTTGTGCCGTGCAATACTACTAGAACCCATATCCACATAATTATTCAATTTGGGTTTCAAAGAGGAAGATTGGGAAAAAGACATGGTGTGGTGTGTATATTTATTCTTCTTATTATAACTTACAAGTTGTAAAAAATAAAATTTTAAAACTAAAGCGATGAGCGAGAGAGAGAGAGAGAGAGAGAGAGAGAGAGAGAGAGAGAGAATGGAGATAGACAGAGGGAGAGAGGAGGAGAGGGGGAGAGTTACACTTACACTAGTAGTAGTAGAAAGGGAGAGAAAAGAAAAGGAGAATGAGATAAGGAGTTAGAGTTACACTTGTAGTAGAAGAGGGGAGTGAGAAGATAGTTACACTTTTATACAAACACAAATTACACAATCTAAAATTTGAAAATATATTCTTGTCTTAACTCTTAAATGTTGACTTGTGGACTTGTAATCTCGTTGCTCTTGTAGAATGTAAATTCATGCATTCTTTGAACCCTTGCTTGATTCTTGAAAGTTGAATCTTATGAATCTTCATGTAAATTGTAAGTTGTAACAAATTTTTTTTTTTTTTTTTAATGTCTTGACTTGAATCTCTTAACTCTGAAATGTAGAGAAAGAGAGATAGAAAGAGATAAAGAAATGTAGATAATGATGAATGAATATAGATTTTGGTCATAGAATAGAAATGAGAATATAGAGAATGATTAAAAAGATACTGAAATGAGAATAGAGATTAATGACTAATGAGTGACTAAAGAGAGATAGAAATGAGAATGATAGATGAATGTAGATTGTAAAATAGAAATGATGAGAATGTAAAGATTAAAGAGGTATAGAAATGAATTGAGAACAGAAATTAATGAACAATAAGTGACTAAAGAGATATAGTAGAAATGAGAATGATGAATGAATGTAGTTAGTACTTATTTGTGTAGATTATAAAAATGATAATCTACGGAGATATAAAAATGAAATGAGAATGAATGTAGAGAAAGTGTATAATGTAGAAAAAATGTAGAATGCAAAGAAAGATACAGAATATATGATTATGAATGAATGTTATATAACTATTAAGTAGAGAATGAATATAATTATATAATAAATTAGAGAATGTAGAAAATGAAATGATATCTAGAAATTAGAAAGAGATAGATGTAGAAAATGAAATGAGAGACTTGACTTGGAATTTGATTTTAATGTATTCTTGCTTCTATTTTCTTGAATCTTGATTGAAACTAGAAAGAGTATGGAGCTTGGGCCTTGGAGACTTAAAACTTCAGAGTTAAAAGATGGAGTATGTAAGAGAGTGAGAAATTCGAGACTTTGAAAGTATATGATAGTAGAGAGAGGGAGTTTGAGTGCATTAGAACGCAAATAGGGGGTATAAATGCCTTTTTATAAGAAAAAAGGCTAGATGTTGAAAAAAAAAAACAAATAAGAAATAAGTTTCAAACGGTAAATAATAATAATCACATTTCTGACTATTGGGACAATATTATCACGCCCCAAACTCGGAAACCGGGCTCACAAAATTTCCGATCGCCGAATCCGGCGCCGACAGCCTTTGTAGAACCCCATTCTCTGCTCCCAGCGCCCATTTGCCAGGTTCCGATCCTGGGATGCTACGAGGAGGATTTTCAATATTAGTTTGATTTGTAATAAGCATAACCAAAGGCATAACCCACAGACAACAACCAAAAACTTCATCATATTTTCACTATGATAAAAATTTTTATAAGTACAATGAGCATAAAGAGAAATACAATGATAATGGATAAGAAGCTCCAAAATGATCTGCTATGCGCTCCTGCCTCAGCGCTGCTGCGGTCCAAGGTCACCTGCACGCAACGGTGATACATAAGCTTATGGAAAGCTTAGAGGGTGGTGTAAGTGTGTGCGTAAGGTAGTAATACAATTATACAGTATCAGAGTAATGCGGAATATGCTGATGAATCCATGAATGCTATTAGCCGTACCAAGGCCATGCGGTGCAAGGCATGAATGATGTCGGCCATACCAAGGCCATGCTGTGCGAAATGCAACTCAAGCATGCGAATCCTCATCTAAGTTCACATATCAATACAGCTCAACTCTGGAATATCACCGGGGTCTAGTACACTCTGAACCAGATTGCCGTCCCATCGCGCGCAATAAGGTGAGTGGAAGAGACCTCACTATCCGCTTGCCAATATCGGGCCCGGCTCGTCGATAGCGGACCCATTCCTCGAGCTGGTTAAACTCAGCCTAGTTTTGCCCACTCCTCTCGGGCTGGTAAGGCCGCACCCCCTTCCAACCGATCACGACAGAGTGGAGAGCGCAGCCTTCTGGTAATCGGCACTCGATTTTCATGTACTCACTTGGTTTAAACGTTGGAGCAACCTCCTGGTACCATAAGGGTTTAGGGACTTACACCCAGGGATATTTATAATACCCCATGTAGAACAAGATTTTCGGTATCCAATCCTGCTAACCACGATATGCCTATGGAGGCTACGGCCTTGATGTCTCTAGAGCATACAGTAACAATGTCATGCAATGCAAGATGCATGAATCACGCAACCCAGTCATACGACAAACATGTGTATATCTCGTGCTCATGTAGAGCAACTTCGCCTATCAGGGAGCCCATAAACAATCTGCTCGAAGGCATGTGCCATGATCAATCACTCATCTCATCACAAGCATGCAGATGATGCGTATGAATATGTATCATGATGCTATGTTATTATATACTCATAATCGGAATCGATGATCGGAAATTGGTAATCGGAATCGGTCAATCACATACGGCGAGTGGGGCCTACTTATTTGGGTTAACCCACGAAGAGAATAGGCCTAACAAGGCCTAAGGGAGGGTCACAATGAGGACATCTAACTATCATTGCCCATCAATGTGGACGTCCTACATAGGGCTAAACATATAGTGGGCCCATGGCCTCACGTACAATCACAATGAGCCTCATTTATATCACATAGGCCTCGTCATATGGACCAACATACATCACATCGGCCTCGAATATACAACAGGTGGGCCTCGCACCTGGGCCTCAAATACATCATATGGGCCTCATCGCACAGGCCTAAAAATTAGGCCTCATATATCAAGTGGACCTCATGTATATCAAATCGAGACGCAACAACGGCCTCATGTATTTTAAGTTGGGCCCACCCTTATGTGTTTTTGAGATCCGACCCATTCATAAGTTAACATGGAGATAGATAAAATGAAAACAATATAAACTTAATTGGAAATTTCCATGGCCCTTAGAAGTTGAACGGTGGATGTCACGGTTTACTATTAAATGGTGGGGTCCACTTGAACTTTGGATCTAACTCACTCATTTTCTCATGCCATAAGATGATCTCACAAGTGGTTGGACGGTATGGATATGACATATACGTCATGGTGGGCCCCACCATCCAAATAGTGGGCCGTGAAGATAAAACACATACACCCTGGTGGGGCCTACACGTCGAATAGTAGTGGGTCCCACAGAATTGGACGGTGTGGATTGTATCCACATGTACATCGGGTCCCACAGACCTAGTTAATGGTAAGGGTACAAGAGCAGTTACACAGCTGCTGGACGTGCAGCCTCAACTGCTCTAAAAAGGAGCAGAGGTGGGTCCTATGTAGGGCCCACCCTTATATACGTATGAAGTATATAAGATAATATATATTTAATATATATCCATGACTGCTGCCCATGTAGCTTTATGCATTTAAAAAAAGCATGTATATATAAAATATATAATACCTTATATAGGTGTAGCTGCTGCTGTGCGGCTATGCTCATAAAAGGAGAGGTGGGTTCCACGTAGGGCCCACCACCTTATATATATAATATAATATAATATAATATATAAAACATACAATATATATGTAATATATAAAATATATGTATATGTGGGTTCCACGTAGGGCCCCACACATGGGGTGGGTCCCACCGTCCAAAGACGGTGGACGGCTAGGATACAACACATACACCATGGTGTGGCCCAACGGAGTGGATGGACGGTGTGGGTGGGTCCCATGGACCCCACCGTCCGTTCACACAACTGTTAGCCACCGTACTAAGGAACGGTGCCAAGACCTCAGTGTTGAAGGAAGGTATCTTTCACTCAGTCTGGCAGTTGAACTAGGGCCTGGGTCCCACGTTGAAACGAGATATCTTTCACTAGTCTGCCACCTGAGCTATGGATCTAGGTGGGTTAAAACGTCAAGGAGGGCCCCACACGTGGGGTGGAGGGCGTGGATGGGTCCCATGGACCCATGCCAGTCCACACTTCCCTTGCTAGCACACCCAATGTCAGTGCACACCTCCACTATTAGCACACCCACGTCAGTGCACACCTCCACTGTTAGCAAACCCACGTCAGTCCACACTCACTGTCAGTTAACACTTCACTGCTGGCCACCTCCACTGACGGACGGTGTGGCATGCCTCATCAAGGTGGGTCCCCTATGGACGGTTGGGATGGCATATAAACATCATGGTGTGTCCCACATGGATGGGGCCCACCGGTAGATGACATGGATGATATACACACATTATAGGTGGGCCATAATCATAGAAAAAGAGAGAGAGAGAGACATCAGCGAAGATGGAGGGGCCCCGCCACTATGGGCCCCTCTTTGATACAAAGCTTACATCAAGGTGGGTCCCACCATAAGTGGGCCCTTACATCACAAAAATTAAAGAGATGAAGATCCGAGATCACCCACCGCTCCTTCTTGCTCCCTAGGCTTCCTTTGCTCCTTAGCTTCGATTCTAACGGAAGAGATGGAGTTTGGATGGTTGACATGGAAGATGAGGGGGGTAGGAAGTGGGCCACACACAAAGCTCTCTTGGAGGTAGAAATGGCTTGGATGTGTGATGCTTTGGTTGCTTGGAATATGAGTTTTCAGAAATGAGAGAGAGGGTTGTAGAGAGAGAGAGAGAGAGAGAGAGAGAGAGAGAGAGAGAGATGGGTGATGGATGTGGTGGTGATGGAAGTGTAAGAGACTTTTTGACTTTTGTGGTAAATGGTGTAAGAAAGGTATGAGTTTGTAAGAAACTTTTGACTTTAGGGGTTGCTTGGGAAGGGTGAGAGGTGATGTGTACTTGACATGATGGGATTGATTGGTTGATTGATTGATTTGACATATTGTAGAGATTCTCTCAAAATTTGTACGCGCGGCATTTTCCTCGCACCGAACGCTGGTCCACATCTTCTGGCCAGAGTATCGGATCGGTGCGCGAGACGCGGCATTGGAACCGCGGCGACGGCGCGGTCGCTAGGGTACAAGTCTTGAGTTGAGTCGATTCAGGTTGACGGCGTGTGACGCAGGGTCGCGCGCAAATGCTGGTTAAGGGTCGATGGTTGCCGGAATTCGACCGGAAAGACCGCGGAAGCCTACAAAACGGCATGGTCTAGGATACGGGGCTTACAAATATACGATCGCATATATGAAGGGATCGCATATGCGATTTCCCCTCTACTGTTCGCATATGGGCATATAATTGAGTAAGTTGGAATCCATGAGATAATCAAGTGCATGAGTCATTCACAGTTAGCTCATTTACAACAATAAAATCTTTAATTTCTCTCGTTCCAATTTTAATTGTAATAACATTTGGTTTGATTGGGTCCCTTTGTAGTGATCCAAACCATTAATCACTAGATTTGCTTCTAATTGATACAAAGTATTTGTAGAATGGGTCCCATTTTCACTAACCAAATCATTTGTGGCATTGGTCTAAACCAGTTGAAATGCCTTGCCATTTGAAGTGATCTAATTGAATCAACTTTTTGAAATACTTTTGTCGTTTGAAATGATCATAATCCTTCATATTATTGGGCTTGTTTTATGTGTTATAAACCCTTTATTTGTATCATTTTAATCATCTAAACGCCTTGTATTATTAAGGCTGTTTTTAGTGATCCAAGTCAATTGATATGTTAAGGCCCATCTTCAACACTGCAAGCAAATGTTTTATAGCCTATGTTAGTTGCCATATGATTTGAAAATTTGTTCAATTAAATGCTTCTCCCAAGGTTTTGTCCTTTATAGGGCATTCATTGTTCATTGTGATAGATGTTTTTAAATGGAGGTTAATTTCAATGAACGAGATGAATAAAGAGATACATGAATATATCCAAGATATCAACAAAAAATTTCAATAGGTGATATAGCATGTATAATGTTAGTACCTTTTAATTGTTCATTGTGATAAATGTTTTCAAATGGAGGTTAATTTCAATGACCAAGATGTATGAAGAGATACATGAATATATCCATGAGGTCTACCAACAATTCCAATAGGTGTAACATCATGTACAATGATATGGGGAAAATCCGTTTAATTACAACTCCTAACTCAAGACACTATTTATCATCAAAGAAATATCTTATATAACCTTTATGCTAGATGACTTTAGATGGTGATTATAATCCTCTATTATGGAATAAGAATACATCAAAATTTATGTGAAATATTAAATAAAATGTGAGGATTTACCAATGAAGGGTTGTAAAATCAAAGAAACTATTGGAGAAATGCTCATTTACCATTTCTATTTTATTTATTTATTTTCGTATGCTTATCCAGAGCTCCACCGAGGGTGGCGGTGTTCGCTTGACTAGTGGAAAGAAGAGGGTGCTGACAATCAATAATTTCCAAATAAGATTCATTATCCTTCCTAATATATATATATGGAAATAGTTCTATATGGTCGAGCTCATGGGAACTTCCCATGAGGTCGAGCTATGTAGGCCCCACCATGATGTATGTCGAAAATCAATCCCGTGCATTTGATGGGCCCCTTTAAATTATGGGATATCCCAAAAATAGCCATATGTGGAACTCAGGTGGGCCATACCATCTAAAATCATGTGAAGACACGCCTAAAACATGTAAAGGCACTTGCCGAGGCCCACCTGAAATTGGATGCGTCTGAAACTTGGTCTGACCCCTCATAAAAGTGAGACACACATAATGAATGGGCTAGATTTGTGAACCACATCTAGGTGGGCCCAAAAAATGATTATGAATGTTTTAATGGAGGGAAACCCCTCTCAACTTTTGTATGTGGTGTGGCCCACAAAAGTCACGAATTGAATTGTACATGTAAAAGACTAGCTGAATAGAAAACTCCAATGGGTCATGCTAAGGGAAACAATGTAAAATTGCTCTTAAAGTATATAAGTTCACAGGGCTTGGGCCACCATAGTTTTGGATCGAGCTGATTTTTCAACACTTCGTCTCGGTGAGTTACACTTGATTAACTAGTTTTGGATTGAGCTGATTTTTCGATCTTCACTTCATCTCCGTGAGTTACACTTGATTAACTAGTTTTGGATCAAGCTGATTTTTCGATCTTCATCTCGGTGAGTTACACTTGATTAACTAGTTTTGGATCGAGCTGATTTTTCGATCTTCACTTCATCTTGGTGATTTACACTTGATTAACTTGATGAAAGATAAGTCATGGTGTCCCCACACACAAACCTATGGTTGGCATCCCATTTCCACTGTTTTCTGTGGCGTGGCCCACCTGAGTTGTAGATCTGGTTGATCTTTTGATCCAAAGACTAGAATGGAGGATAGACCCTAATGGACGAACTGAATGTTACATAAGCAACATTGTGGGCCTTAATGAGCATGGGTATTTTACTCTGAAATGTTGTGGAGGATTCTAGCCCCCGGAATTTGTACGCTTGAATAACCAAACCAAAGTTGAACCGATTAAATTGGGAGACATGCCGTCTCCAATTCACAACCTTAAAATCAGATTGGCTGAGAAATCATAAGCTCCAATTCACGGACACTTGTTGATTAAAATAATAGCATTGGATACTTTTTCATTCCAATCATATACTAATATTTCATAAATCTATAGAAATATCTTTACGTATTCAAGTTACTGGATATCAGATATGGAAACGATCAAATCCATCCCGATTAGAAGTTGGGTAATTGGATTAAATAAAAACAACAATAATAAAACCAGGTTTACCCATGAAAAGAATAAAAAAGTTTCTAGACGACTGTTCTCTTATGACGTGTCTAAAATCAGTGGCGTTGACATTGACAGAAGTGACGATTTGATGATTGTGTTTAGGACTTCGTTTGCTACCAGGTTTAGGACTTGTATTGTTGAATATTTGAGATTTGTTTGCCATGGATTTCTTGTTATTTAATGTTGTTAAAATGAAATAAGGGTGCTTTATTTAAAAAGACTAAAAGATTCTTTTTCTAGGATTAAGAAATCCTTAATGCTAGAGAGTCTTGAACAAAAAGTTGGTGAGGATCTAAATTTTTTAACAAAACCCTAGTTTCAGTTTAAGAATTTTTAGGAAAAATCAGTTCGGGGTGTACAAAATAGGGGTTTCAGGGCATGAATCCCTCAATTTTGCTTGCAATTTGGGTTTGAGAATTGATTGAATTTGGATGGGGAGGTCCCCTGTGCACAAAAAACCCTGCAATGAACCCCTTGCCCTGAGATAACTTGTGTTTGTTCTGGGCCTTCAACACCTGTATTGTTCTTTAATAAGGTTTCGCATATCAATTGGCAAGAGGTGGTTATTCAACGAGGTCTTTGATTTTAGCCAGTAATGGACAAACCCTCTAGTTTTCCAAACATTGTCCAAAAATGAAACATGGGGGTGCATGGCAGTAGATGGACCCTGGTGCACATTCCAAACTGGACAATTCACCAGGCAGGAGTGGTGTGAAGGCGGATTGAAGGAACGACTACCATGCAAAAACATCAGGTGGGAGTTGTGTGAAAGCAGATTGGAGGAAAGACCATCGATTGCTAAAGAGTGATTTAAAACCATTCATCCGAGAGGGCTGTTGGAAGCAAGCCCTGGCACAAAAATCAGCTGGCATGTGGGTTTTTGATGGGCAGCAGAAACTTATTTCCCTGCTCAAATATTTGGACCAGGGCATGTTCACAGCAATGGCCTAGGTCTCATAAGCATGTGGACACTCTTCTCCTCTATCTGCTCTTGAGGTGTTAGCATCTCTCTTCTTTCTTCACCTAAATATACGGAAGAGTGCATCATGTCCAATGTGCATGCTTTTGTACCTGGTACGCAAAAAGAATACATGTATCATATGCCCCTAATAATGATAGGGGAGTCAAATGCCCCATGGAAATAGAAGGATATCCTCTTCATTCTCCTCCCACAGCAGCAACACGACTCTCATCAATCATATGATACCCCTTTAGTCTCTTCCCATGGCAGCACAACTGATGCAGCATATGCACGCATATCTCAGATGTGATTTCCCTGTCTGTGCCTTCTGTGATCTCTTTCCAAATGATCAAGCCGTCCGTCTTCCACAATTTGGTGACTGCAGTGGGGGTAAGTAGCTGCTGGTGGAAGAGGATGCTGTGGGAAATCATGTCGTTTGATTGGGCTCACTGCTGCTCTCCTATTGCGACTGCTGGACTTTGGAGAATGGATTTCCCAGGGAGGATTGAATGAGGACAACTCCCCTTCTTCTGCATTCTCCACAGCATCCCGCTCGCTTCCATGGACCATCTCTTCCGAGTCAACAGATGCTGATCTCACCCTACCACCACCACCACTCCCTGATGACTGCTGTTCGATCGAAAGGAAATGATTGTCTCGTCCACCAAAATCGCCATGCACCTTTCCAGGATTAGGGGCGGCGGTCTCAGGTTCCAGCCTGTACAAAGGCTGTTGTTTATTATTATTGGACCAGCTCTGCCTCCTCTCCTGCCTTACTTTCTCATCTTTGGCTGCCAATTCCAAACCATTTTCCAGCTCTCTCTCAATGATATCATACTCATCCATCAAGTCCGCCTTCCTGGTCACGTCAGCTCGGGATTTCCTTCGCTTCTCCAGTGCTGCCTTCACCTTCTCCTTGTCAATCTTTCTGATGGCATCTGGCGGACAGCAACCTTTCGGCCCTTCACCGTAGGAAGAACTCTGACCACCCATGTTGCCAGAGACCTTGTGCAACAACCCTTCATCCTTCCATTCCCTTGCTTCAGCAGTAGTCTCATTCCGCTCTGAATCTGAACCAGTAACATTCTTGGATCTGTTCGAGGCTTCAGTGATGCTTTCCTTGCTGCTGCCACAAGGAAATTGATCTGGTTCATGATGTCGCCGGTCCCAACTTCCACCACCGCTATCTACTACCTTGTAGTCACCCCTGGTCTCCGTGTTTCCATAGTCATTACTTTGGTTTTGATTACTTCTTTGAGGCATGCTTTGATGATTGTCTATAGATGATTGGTCTGGCTCCATTCGAACTGATGATACAGTTGGGCCTCCTTGCTTGAAAATCGCTGCTCCTGCAACAGCCGGAGAATAACTGTTTATTGAGACAGGGTCCTCAACAATGGCTGTAGTCTTCATCATTGTGCCTCGATGGTGATTCGACCCTTCACTTGCACTCCCATGGGAAGGTGGCACCGTACGGTTTTGTTCATACAGTTCCAACATTTGATTGCTTACCTCTGCAAAGAATACAAGTATACAACCATGTCATAAAATGAACGGTCAACTCATCAAATCCAACCCCCATTTGGGTGAAGGGCAAAAATAACAAATGGAATATGAACCTTCCAACTGTCGTGGGGTAACATCAAATTCTTGCCACCAGACCTTCTCGCCATCCGATGGAAGCTTTACTTTGAGAAACTTAGCGGCAAGGAATATGGCACCAGCCGCAATATGATGGGGTTTAAATTGCAGGCAGAGTGATGTCCGCAGCCTGCATTACCCTCCTCCAGTGTGTAAAAATGAGAGAGAGAGAGAGAGAGAGAGAGAGAGAGAGTGTCTCTCTATTGAATCCAAACCATCAGAACTGAAAACTGGAAAAGAAATATTATATATATAAAAAAGCTCTGGCATACCCATCATTGACAAAATTCCATGCAACTTGAGCAAGGGCATTCTGCGCAACCTTGAATTTCTTTATTGCTTCGACAAGGGGCTTATATGGGTGGTGCACATTGAGGTCGAAGCCAAGAGTAGCAAGTACAACCCTCTCCCCAAGCAAAATATGCTCCTTTTGTTGTTCGTATACTTCCTGCATAAGGGTATGTTGAGTAAGCCATCACCAGCACATGAAATTAAGAAGTGAAAAATGTTGAAGCCATTATTAACGACAAATAAAATAGGAATAAAAAAGGAAACAGAATTTTGTAAGAATTGAAGAAAATATAGAAAGCAGGAGCTTACAGTTATTAACAGCCAATCTGGAAAAGAAAGGAAATAAGTTCGAGTAGACAGAGAAGAGAAATATTAGGTTAAGGTAAACATTAAAAATAGGACACTGCCAACAAGGACAAAAATAAACAAATAGAAAGAACGGATAGAAGCAAAGTACCTTCTGTTTGATTCTCTGAACAGCAGCAGGGTCCTTTTTATTGATCATTTCATACGAAACAAGAATGACATCTTTCAGTGGCCTAGGAGTTTCTTCAACCTTCCCAGCAAGAAACATGCACACTGTTGCAATCGTCTGCAGAATATACTAGCATGAAGTCAAGCACCAGTATCAACCAAGTAAATGGGGAAGAAATAACATCTACTTCTCCAAAATAAATGTTTTTTTTTTTTGGTCAAATATAAGCAAAAGCTATGATGGTCTTGGCAGACAAGAAAAGGTGAAGTACTAATAACCTTTGCTCACCCTTGCACAGATGCGACAGTACCAAATTACCCAATGGACAATTACATTTTGCACTAAGCATTAGGTTTCCTTTGGCATGCAAAACTTTCCTAATTACAAGTTTGTAAAAATGAAATAACAAACTCTTGATTTAAGAAATAACATCATCATCATCATCTAAGCCTTATCCCAATAATTGGGGTTGGCTACATAATCTTGTTCCATCATTCCACTCTATTAAGGGCCGCAACTTTTGTTAGACCATAGGTAATTATGTCTTTTCTTACTACCTCCATCCATGTCCTTTTAGGCTTTCTCCTTGCCCTTCTAGAGCCCTCAACTTGTACCAACCCACTCCTAACGCCGCAATTCTTGGGTCTCCATTTCACATGACCAAACCATCTAAGTCTACTTTCCCTCATCTTATTACCTATTAGTACTACTCCCAAATTCCCTCAAATGCATTCATTTCTAATTCTATCCTCTGTTGCCTTGCCACTCATCCATCTCAATATCCTCATTTAACAACACTCATCCTATGAACATGTTCCTTGATTGCCCAACATTTTGTCCATAAAGCATGGTTGGTCTTATAGCCACGCCATAAAATTCCCCATTCAGTTTGGGTGGTACATGATGATCACTCAAAATTCCAGAGGCAAACTTTTGACACAGGACAACTAACCACTTTCTCTAAAAGCTCGAATTGATAAAGCATGGTGAATTAATCCCTTTATCTCATAGCCTAGGTCAGGCCTTTAGCCGAACCCCCCTCGTGAGCCCCACTTCACAGGGTCTCGCCTCACATGGGCCGCCCACCTCGAGTGTGCCCCCGTTTCACACAGGCCACCCCACTCGAGCCCGATGTGAAAATACTCCCATGTTAATCACTCACGGTGAGGAGTCTCGAACACGAGACCTCCCGCTCTTATCTCCATTTCTTCCACCCTGCTTGAATTCCATGGGCAACATCCTTCTCAATCTCTCCATTCTCGTTGATTGTAACCAACCTATGCAATAGACTATTATATAGCGCTTGATTGTGATCAATTTATGTAAGTCTATTATATGCGCATGTGGGAGTTTTGTGCACTCATTGCAAATCCCCAGCCCAGCTAAAGGAGGATTGTGTCAGGTTGGCAGCAGGGCTGCAGGAGTCAAACTTATGCCATAACTTCCAACATGAAACCGAACGCTCAATAAAGTGATATGAAGAGATCAATCATCGATCATTGGATAGAAAATGGATGGTCCATAATATTATAAGCTCAATAAGTGATCTAGATTGTCCATCATGTGGGGCCCACCTTTGATTTCCCATCCCTCTTTAAGTAACTTTTTTGCATGATCCTAACAATTTGATCATCGGAAATGAACTGGATCGTCCATCCCCTGGGGCCTACCTTTCCATCCCAAAAAATAATTTTGATTGGATGATCCAACCATTAATTAGTGGCTTGGAAAATGGACGGTCTGCATTGATTATAATAGAGGAGGTCCAATCATTCATTGCCCTTTTGGTCTCTTGTATTCTTTTCCCTGGTTTTGCTAACCCTTCAAAATAAATTTTTTTATTGCCCACCATCTTAGGACCACCTTTCATTTTCCACCCCTCATAAATGTCACTTTGATCGGATGAACCTATCCATCCAATCAATGGCAATGAAAATGGATGATTCATATTGATTATAATAGAGAAGCCCCAATCATTGATTTGGATTGCCCATAATGTGGGGCGCACTTTTCATTGCCTACATTCTCACAAAATCACTTCAACCAAATTATCTAAACTACCTGATCAATTGCTAGGGAAATGGATAATCCATATTGTATATAATGAAAAGTTCCGATCACTGATCTAGGCCATGGCTTTGAATATTGGCATTGGGGGCTTATTGGCCCAGCCAAAAAATGATACGACAAAGCATTGCATATCAATATCAACCCTTATCGGACCATATCAGTCAATTTTTTATTTTTCATTTTCTAAAACCAAAGAACTAAGGTAAAAATATCTAAAATAAAAAAGAAAAAGGGTAAAAAATGAGATATTTACGAATCAATCATTATTTTGTATTATGGACATGTATAATGGCGAATCAGACCATTCTTTTATAAGAATGTTGTTTGTCAGCTTGACCTATTAAAAATTTGGGCCCTAATTGAACACAAATCAAGCATGATTTTGTAAATTAATGCCCATTACACTGAAATAAAACAAAAGGAAAATGAAAACATTTGGGGGGGGGGGGGGGGGGGGGGGGGTGTTGTTCACCCATCCTTAAACTCTTCCCCATAGTGGTCCATTATGCTTCAATTGGTTAAACTCATTTAAATCTTTGTTTTCATCCCAAAAATAGGCATGGATCATCATCATCTAAGCCTTATCCCACCTAATTGGGGTTGGCTACATGAATCCTGTAATGGCCATTCCACTCTATCAAGGTCCATAACTTTAGTTAGACCATAGGTCATCATGTCTTTTCTTGCTACCTCCACCCATGTCCTTTGGGCCTTGGCCTTGCCTTTTTGGAGCCTTCAACTTGTACCAATTCACTCCTAACTGGCACAGTTCTTGGTCTCTATTGCACATGACTAAACCATCTAAAGTCTGCTTTCCCTAATCTTGTTACCCATTGGTGTTATTCCTAAATTCCCTCGAATACATTCATTTCTAGTTCTATCCTTCTTGTCTTGCCACTCATCCATCTCAACATCCCCATTTTAGTTACACTCATCCTATGGACATGCTTTTCCTTAATTGCCCAACATTCTGTCCCATAAAGCATGATTGTTCTATAAAATTTCCCTTACAGTTTGAGTGGTTGAAATGAACAAAGAAGAGGACTTTTTAAGCTTCCTCCATGCTTGAAATGAAAATGAGGGAAATTTTGAAAAAAAATAATAATCGAATTTTGGGCCTTTATGGGTGTATTGACTGACACACCCCATATTGGTTGATATGAGCCATTTTGGCCTATATTGTGTATCATATCAAGACGATATGGATATAGTATAACCATATGAACCAAGATGATATGGATACAATATAACCGCATGAACCAAGACGATATGGATATAGTATAACTGCATGAACTAATACAATACCAATATTAAAAACCAATTGTGCATCACATTGGCTCCAACTTTAATTGCACATCATCCAATATCACTGTAGTCAGATGATTCTAAGTTCTAACTATCGGACCATTATCAAGGACAATGGATGCTGCTTGTTGATTATAATAGAGAAGATCCATTCATTGATTTGTAGTGTGCATCAGGTGGGGCCTGCTTTTAATTGCTTATTCATCTTAAGTGAGAGACCCCCAACAGAAGAGCCCTGTTAGGTCCTTTGGCCAACTAAATGGTTAAGTCCATCACCCAAGAGATCATAGTTCTCAACTCAGTGGACAGTCTTGTTATTAAAGGCCCTTTTGTTACATTCTTTCCATATTGACCAAACAACTACGAACAAAGAAAGAAAGGCTTGCAGTAGCTTGGCAATCCTAGAATCCCACACGCCACCTCAAGGAGTGCTAGTATTCTCCTTCAAACAGCTATTGACAACTCACGCTAAGTAAATAGATGATCCATCCACTCTGCATCCTTCAAGTACCTGAAATAAACATTTAATCATCATATTTTAACAATGTTGGCACCAACTCCTTGAACCCTCAAGCTCGGGTGTGTGTGAAGCAATTTGCCAAGACCCGCTAAGAAAAGGAGAGGAACGGTAAAGCTGGAAGGAGGCCAAAGGGCAACCTACCTGTCCCGATACCGCACATACAAAAATTAACCAAGTATCCCCAAAAAAGCAAACTCCAGAGCCCGCGAATATAATTAACCATAAAGCTTTTAAAAAATCATATATTCAAGTACTCAATGTGTACTCGAGTCCAGGGTTGCCAATGAAATGAGCTGGCCTGTCAAGCTTTCGAACCGAACCCGCTTTGCACAGTATTTAGGCTATCATATTTGGCCCAAGGTTGGGCTACGTCTAAAATTCAAGCACGTCAATTGATCGGAATGGGCTCGAGTTGCATGTAAAAGACCTTCTGCCTGTCCCATTTAGGGTTTTGAAGGGCATTTCCATAATGTCTCATACTAGATAATAGATACTTCATATGACAAACCTGAAACTTCCTCCTTTTCTCCAACACTTTCTCCCTAATTCCCAGCCACACCTCTCTCCATCTTTTTAACCTTATACTGCACATATGTCCAATCTTATTAAATGGTTTGTTTTCTATGTCCTTGCTAGTGCATATGATGATTTTCATCCACATAGGAAAGGCGTAGAGGGTGAAACAATCCACTCATTGGAAAATCCAACCAGCCTAGATGTCACTAGCCATGTATCTTACAAATGTGTAGCCCACCTTTTCATTCCTTCGTGGGCCATATTACATGCATGGTAGGGTCCACCTAATGAACAACGCATATCTTGCACAAAAGTAGGTAAATGGGTAACTGCTTTTCAAGTCAGGCTTAGACAAGGCATAATCAACTTGGGTGGGGCCCAGCCGCCTAGGGTCATCTATTTTGGCCGACCACGGGACTAGCTTGGCTTGGGCCTAATTCTTACTTTCGAAGTTGGCTCAGAGAAATCTTGGCTCAACATGTTATCAACCCTACTTTAGTGGGTATCTGAACCAACCAATTTCTAATCGGCTTTAAATCCATGGACCTCAATCTAACCTGATTTCTGTAACTCCAAATCCAAACACCTGAGTACAACTCAATCATTAACCGAGCACGAAATTTGGACCCAAGTTCAATTAAATCAGGTCTTATACTTCGAGCATGCATGTAGTACCTATTGAAAACCCTATGCAAAAGTAAAGATAGAAATAACTAAACTCAAAAGTGAATGCTCTTAGACTTAAAATTGATTTTTATATTATAAATAATGCCATGAACTAATGGTGAGTGTGAATGTTCACTACTCATGGTCGATGTCAGGTACATAATCGATCATTGAACTTTTGCCAAGCAACCATGAGCAGTATTCCAAATATCACAAATACTATTAATAATATCAGCAATATCGTCAGTATCAATGGGTAGCCGATACAGATAGTGGGGTAAAAAAATCCACATTTATCATGATAATATCACCTATATCGCCAAAAAATCACCAATATATCATTGAGCTGCCAGTACAATATTTAACAGTAACGACAATATCATATCGATACAGAGGATATTGCTTAATGATTTAAATTTTAAGAAAAATAAATTAAATGTTTGTTTTTTTTTATATATTTAAATTATGTTGTTTCCAAATTATTCATGCATGTATATTTGGATGGATGTAGTAAATGATGAATAGATGTATTATGAATATATAGATGGACAATGTTGTCATGTGTGATCGCATAACCGATTATGTGATCACATACGTGAAATAGGCCACTGAAATCATATGCCATGATGGTATACGCAATCTGGGGTGCATGCGATGGCACACTTCTGTATGCGAAAAGTATGCAATGGCTTATGCAATTATGCCACCACATACACCCTATGCGATGGCATACTTCCCAAGGTTGTACCTAGAAAGTTTACTTGTTTGTAACTTGTAGAGTTGTATGTTATGCATACATCGACTCGTCATGATTCAAGTTATTAATAAAAAAATTATATTCGTAGTTTTTAATAATTAATTCTCTCTTAGTGTAATTTGTTGAATGTTTTGTTATGTTATACACAATGTTTGAAGTATCTTTATCGCTAAAAATTTCGCTAGCCACGGGTATAGAAACAATATCGACATCACCGATAACACCACAAACAACTGGAAATGCAAGGAAACATGGGGAAAATGGTGGAAATATGCAGTGAAACTTCATTATATGCTAAAATACACATATTTGCATATTTATAAATTAAAAAATTGCAAAAAGAATGCATACATAATAAGTTTCCATTTAATTGAGGCCTAAAAGTATGTGTTGTTGTAAGAAATCAGTCCAACAATCCCATCCATCTCATCTATCAATCCAACAATCCCATCTATCCATCTAATCATCCACCCAACCATCCAATAATCCATCCGACCATCCAACGATATTTCAGAATACCGTCAACAACTGGAAAGGAAAAGAAAGATTGTGGTCTCAACATCGCACATGTTGCGATTCGTCGACAAATTGAACACTACATGCAACCATGCACCCATAAAATTTTGAAATAAATTTTTTTGTAATAAACTAATTTTGGCGATATCATCCAAATATCGCCAATACACTGGCGATACAAACGACACCTGGAATTTACACAATCGAAAATATTAGTGATACATTGGCGATATTGATACATTGGTAATACAAGCGACACCTACAAATTACAATTTACAATTTACGTGGTTGAAAATATTGGTGATACATCGGCGATACTTAGCTATAAATTGCCAATACATGGAATTTCTGATATTACTAGTGCTATCAGTATCGCCAAGGTGAAAATACGGATAATATCGGGAATATTTCGATAATATCAAAGATACTTTGAACAATGATTATACAATATAACTTAACTTATAGATGGTCTAATAGTCAAAACTACAATAAAATATGTAAAAAATAATCCAATCACTTGTAGTAATAAGACAGTTTTTCTTAATTAAATTTTTAAAAAAAAATGATTTTTCCCCTTTTTTTTTTGTGATGGCATATGCAATCAGCCTAGGCTGGTGGTTTATGCGATTGTATGGGATTTGACAACATCGTGGATGGATCATGTGATCAATGCTTGTATGTATTTATGTACGTATGTGTGAATGGATGTATGGATGCATGGATATATCATGTATGTTTGTAGTGGGACGGAGATGATGACTTTGAACCACCTCATAACTCCATGTGGTTTTGGGGTAAAGGTATGTTTTTTCATTCTCTTTATCCTATGGATGTATTGATTATGTTTTATCACTTGAATTGTACAATATTTTAATGATATGAACTGGTTATAATTGCACTGCTTTTCACAAATGGTTTAGGCCTTATAGAATGGAAACTTATTATATATGGTTGTTTCTTGCAATATTCTTACCTTCTAACATCTTGTGAAGTTTCACGGTAAAATTCCACTTCCCAATGTTACCCTCACTCAACGATATTTTTCCAAACATCACCGATAATATTAGCGATATCAATACATGTTTTTGTATCCCCGGCAGTGTTCGAAGTATTGGTATCGCTACAAGTTTCGCTGGCCAGGGATACCGAAACAATATTGATATTACCAATAATATCGTTGATAACCGGAAATGCGGGGAAACATGTGAAAAACGGTGGAATTTTCAACGAAACTCCAGCACATGTTAAAATGTACATATTTGCATATTTAGAAATAAAAAATTGCAAAAAGAATGCATATATAACAAGTTTCCATTTAATAGGGCCTTAAAAGCATGCACTGTTATACGAAATCAGTCCAACCATCCCATCCGCCCTATTCAACCATTGATATAGCAAAATATCAACAACACATGATATTTCACCAAGAAATCATAAACAATTGGAAATGAAATGAAAGATTGTGGTCTCAATGTCATGCATGTTGCGATATCGATAATATCAAGATATTATTAATATTATCTATGACAAATTGAACGCTACATATAACCATGTACCCATGAAAAAAAAAATCTAATAAACAAAATTTTGATGATATCAATACGTTGGTGATATTATTAAAATATCGTCGATACACTTATGATACAAGCATTAGAATTTATATAGTCGAAAATATTGGCAATAAATTGGCAATATTGATGCATTGGCAATACAAGCGACACATAGAATTTACATAGTTGAAAATATTAGAATTTACATAGTTGAAAATATTGGCGATTACATTAGCGATATTGATACGTTGGCGATACTTAGCGATACATTGATAATACCTTAAATTTCTGATACTACTAGTGTTATCTGTATCGCTGAGTTGGAGATAAAGATAATATTGGAAATATTTCGATAATATTGGAGATAATTTGAACACTAATCCCCAGTCATTGATACACGTAGTGATACTGATACTCTGAATGCTGATTACGAGAAATTCCAATTTTGAATCTTAATTGGGGTAACAAGATCTGTGAAGCCGAATGATCTTCATCAACATCAACAACCATGGTGGGAACATGTTATCAATATGGACTTTCACCATGGCCAATTCTAGAGCCTTGGTAAATGAGAGAGGTTAATATCCAGTGGAAAGTTAATTGTAGAACTTTTGTCAATCTACAATTTAAAAGCTGACCCCTAGATTGATGAGAGAAAGGTTGGGAGCCTAAGATGGAAACAATGATGATGTTGTATCAAATACAAAATAGTTGAATGAACAAATAAAGAGAAGTGATTATTGTCACGTTCCCATATTCTCTCTGTTGTAATTCGTAAACACCCCATTTTGGCAAGAGTTCCAATATATTTCCGAAATAATAACATTTTCTTTTATTTTATCATAAACAATATTTTATTGCAAAAAAGAAAAAGAAAAAAAAGAGAGAGAACAAAAGGGGGAAAATGATAAATGATGAAGTGTGATCTCCAACAAAACATCCCAAACCGTATCTTTCAAAAATAAAAAAACAAAAAAGTCCATACAACCAAACCATGCCCGAGGACCAACAAAAGGACTAGGAATCTTCTTGCCAAAGAGCATTCCATGACAGAAGGAGATTGGAGAAGGAGAGTCCTTTAAATGATAGACTCATCATGGACCACTCAAAAACCATGCATTGAATCTTCCTTTTGAGAGCTTCATCAAGCACCCTCGTCTTAAAAATTCTACAGTTCCTCTCTGCTCCATATTCCCCACATCACTGCATGGGGGATCTTCCAAATAACCACCCTTCACGACCATAAGCAACTCCAGTATGAACTCCTCAAGGAACCTCAAATAGGGTGAAATGATGATTCCGTGCTTCACTCGCAACTCAACAGTGAAGGAAAGGATGATTCGCCGACTCTTTTGTCTCCCTGCACATGATACACCTGTTCGGAATCACAATGATTCCAGCAGAAAGGATTTGGCTAGGATTTGGCTGTAGATTGAGTCAAAGTTACCCATCTTCATCATTTTCAAAGTTAGCAGCCTAGCCAACCAGTAGACATGGGTTGGGTGATTTCTTGAGTGACAAGGGCATGGGGGATCACATTTGAGGCATATGCTTGAACCGGAAATCCTAGATGGTTTTTTTTTTTATCATGACAAAAAGGTTCTTGAGAACTCATGGAATCATGATTATCCCTACCCTTAATCTCAATTACCAAGATAACTAGCAGAGTCAAATTTTAAATCCTAGGGATAGTTGTAAAACATTGCCTAAATCTCAAAATATTGCTAAGTTGTTAAGAAAGAGGAGGATTTGCCTCTAGCACACTAGATAGAGAAGGGGCATTCCTCACACAATACCTTACATGTACCGGCTAGAGCCATGGATACAAATACACCATCAAAGGGGGCCATCCCATGGACGGCCTGGGTTAAAATCACAAAAAATACACTATCATATTCATATAAACAACCATTGGCCAAATGTTTGTGCATGAGTTTGTTCCTGAATGGTGTGATTGGCCAAATGTGTTCAGCAAATGGTCAAATAAAAAGGGGGTTGGCAATGAAGTCGATCAAGGCCATGGGAAAGAAGACAACTGCAGAATTGAGAAAAATCTAGGCTTGAAAGGGAGTATCATTGCCCCAATGCATGCACTTACTAGATGATTTCCAAGAGGCATAAGCAAATTTGCACTCAAATAAGCACGTGGGCCACCTATAGCTCTTTCTAAAGGTCGTTCAAGATCACAATGGTTATTTATACATCTGCAAAATTTTCTTGTTTTGCATGTCAAAATATACCTGGGAAACTAGTGCAAGTTGTAGAAGTTGTATGGCTAAGTTTATGCATAATGAAATGGTTAATAGCTAGCATTACAGTTTATTAGGTTGAGTAGAATTAACGTTTGAGATTAGTTTTAGGTTTCTAAGATCCAGTTTTATTGTAACAATTTTTTATTGAATGAAAGGGTAGTTTGGTTTTTGCTCCAAGGAGAAAAACCTCTTTTTTTTTTTTTTGTTGGTTGTCTCTCTACTATGCACAATTTCTACATTTAAAAATGTGCTTTTCCTCTTGTGGATTAGCTTGGTTAATTCATATTTCTGTTGCATCATGTATGAGAGGCATTTCAGTTAGAGGCTTAGGTCTTGTTTGTTTTTCCACATACCATGGTAATGTAAGGTAACTGGATCACAATTACAACTTACTTTACCTTCTTTTTTTCTTTTTTTAAATGATGATAAGGTGTCCTCACCTCTTTAAGGTGAGGAGGATGCATCGGGTAATCCACGAAGAGGGGAATCGAACTCATGTTTGTGGAGAGCAAACCCACGACCGAAGCCATTCGCCCAAACCGTGACGGGTACAACTTACTTTACCTGTCTGCTGCTGTCAGATTAAGATGACCAACAATGATGATGCTCGTTTCTGTTTGGCATTCGTCATAACTGGGTAATTCCATCAATGAGAATATTTGGTAAAACCCAGTAAACGCCGAATCAAGGAGTTTGTAATGCTGGCATTCAATGACTACGTATCCTGTCCTGTGGTCAACTGAGATTTAGATCTGCCTCAGTTTGGGGCTCAGAACTAGCGCTGACAGAAGCCAACCGAATCCATCAAGATTTACTGGCCAGAAAGCTTTTTTCCAAGGCAATTACCTGACATGAGGAGGCTGCAATTCAGCGGTCAGTGCATGTGTATCTTCCAATATCCCCAAATGGCGGTGGTTAATAATGATGACTCATTTACTGTTATTTACCATGAAAAGCAAAAATGCCCTTAGTTATTCAGTTAATTAAGGGTAACACTGCCAGTGGGAGTTCTGTGCCCTCATAGCCAGTCCCAAAGCCTGAATGGAGGGTTGAATCAGGTTGGCAGCCGGTATCAAACTTCCATTCCGCCACTACTTTTATCATGAATCCTCTTTTTAAGAAGACCTCAATTAGTACGATACACTTTGAAGATGATGATGATTCAGTTAATTAGGGGTATTTACAACTATTGCTTTCAGCTATGTTATTCTCATGGGAAACACCATTAGAGGGGGAAACAATTTTTCTTTACTGGCGAATGGATTTTACTACTAACAAAGCAGAAACTTTTCATTAAAGGTGAAAGCCACTGAGTGCAACTTCCAAGCCTTCTCTTTCTTTTTTCCATTGTTATTGTCTGATGTGGAGTTTGGTGGTTTTAAGAGTAGAGTACGGTGGTTTTAATATTCTACTCCTCCGATTTATCTTCAAGCAAGTCTTCTCCTTACAAGTACATGCATTTCACCAGGATGGCTTATTTAAAACCAAATATGTGAATAGATGGTTTTTATTTTCATATAAGGTAAAACTAAACAGAAGTAATGATTTCGTAACATGGTGTTGACATCAATTCCATACTAGAAAGAAATAAGAAATCAAGTACATGTCAAACTAAAAAACAAATGAACATATTCACCAAAAAAAAAAAAAGGAACAAAACAATGAATACTCACCCTCCTATCATTCTTTGCGTGAGATTGGCGAAGGAAAAAACGATGACAGAATATAATTGCCGTAGCTATTGTTACCTGAGGTCTGCATTTCAAACCATTTGCTGTCACTTTCATGCGCACACAGTTCTTTTGGGAACAGTTATGGACTACCCTAGTAAGATATAAATAAGGGCATTTAAAGTTCAAGGAAATAGTTTCAACAATGGGAAAAAAATAAAATAAAAGAAACGCTTTTTTTAATGGTAAAGAAAAACAATTTAGTGGTGATAATAATCATTAAAGATAAGAAATAAGAGCTATTTTGAAATGGATAGCAACTACAAAACGAGACCTGCAAATATCAAAGTAAATGGTTAAGATTTATCAACTGATCGAGTTGTGGGGCCTCATATATCCAATTGAGTATCATCTTATGACTTTTTATACAAATTGTAGCCCTTGGTGTATTTGTACAACCATACAGCTTGTAAAAGCTTTATGGTCAGACAAGGTTGATTATTTAAGTAGTTTTGGAAGTTTGAATTATTTATTCAGTTGGATTCTAAGTTACATAGTTTCAGTTAGTTTCCCTTTTACCAAAGCTTGCTGTTAGCAAAACTCAAGAACCAATTGTATCTATAGTTGTGTTTACTTTTAGTTGGAAATCTATTTGTGTGTTGACTGATGGGATTTTAAGCTTAACGAGTGAATATAATCTGTCATTCTAAAAGTCGAAAAATCTATCAAGATCCTAAGATGTGTTGGACTGAAAATTGAATCTGACAACCAATCATTTTGGTCAAATTCCTAAACACAAGAAACCCGACCTATTACATTCATTTTAGCACTTCCATATGCACCCATCTTTGACCACCCTTGTTTGGAAAACATTAATCATTCCTCTCTCACAAAACAGCCCATAATACAGTCATAATGATTAACTTCCACACCATGACCTCTTTTTATCTTGTACACCTACCAGACCAAACTAGTAAGAAGGCAAGAAGGCAACAATAGATCCCAACATAACTAATGCTGGGGCATTTTCACATCGGGCTCGAGTGGGGTGGCCTATGGGATGCAGGGGAACACTTGAGTTGGGCAGCCCGTGTGAGGCGGGTGGCTTGTGTGAGGCGGGCCTCACCATGTGAAGCGGAACCCATGCGGAGTGGGGCCCACGAGGGGAGTTTGGCCGAGGTCCTAACCCATGCGATGTGGAGCCTGGGCTATGATATAAAGGGATTGATTCGCCATGCTCTATCAGTTTGAGCTTTAAGAGCAAGTGGTTAATTGTCTTGCATCAATAACCTTTGGACAAAAGGGTAGTGGATAAAAAAATTTCATACCCTCTGGACAAAAGGGTAGTGGATATATAAATGATCCACTATTTTTGCACCCCTCATGCACATCACACAGCAATTAGGCATAGCCAGCGACCTCTCTTGAGATTATCAATAGTAAGGATCTTGTTCCTAAACACTGACAATGTAAATGACACCACTTTAGGAGGAACCCCACAAGACCGAACAAAAGCCAATGCACTGCATTTCTCACCCAAGGTAGCCTGCCCCAACATCTCATAAAATGATTGGACCGAAGATCTCCATGATTTCTCTAATGGCCACACCAAAGAGTTCTCACTTGGATAGAACTTGGGTCAATGAAGCCACTCCAAAAGTCAAGCAAACCTCTCCACCTCGTTGTCCAAGAAATTCCTTTAGCATGAAAGAGACCAGACCATAGAATCGCCAATAAACAAGAAACAACGATCTACAATCACCTCCAAATCCAAAACTGCTCTAACTAGGATTGGAAATGAAGATAACAACAGGCATTCACCGATCCACAAGTCCTTCCAAAACCAAATTCTCATCCCCTCACCCCAAGAAAAGCTAATTCCCTCCTTGAGCTTGTTTGTCATGGATGTGACTCCCTTCCACAACTCTGACACCCTATAGATAGACGACTGGGTGACATTTCTCTTCCCGGAGACCATACTTTCTTGCTATTACTCTCTCCATCATCTTCCATCCTCCGTCCTGAGCCTCCACAACCATATGTTGGGTAGAGCTTGATTCATTTGTTCCAAGTTCCTTACACCAGCTCCCCCCTCCATGTATGGCTTTCAAACGTCCTCCCACTTTAATATATGGATTGTTTCACCTCCGCTCTATCCCATAGGAAATTCCTTCTCAATTGCTCTAATCTATCCATAACCGATGTTAGTCAATCAAAGAGCAACATAGAGTATATCAGTTTATTAGATATAATCAGCTTGATCAATGTCAACTTGCCCCTAATGACAGATGTCTACTTTTCTACCTAGACAGCTTCCTTTCAATCCTCTCAATGACTTTATCTAATAAGTGTGTGGCTGGCTTCCCAATGCATCAAGGAAATCCCAAATACGTTGCTGGGAAAAAAAAAAAAAAAAACCTACCTTGCACCTTGTAAAATAGAGGAGAGAGATGGAATAGAGTAGAAGAAAAGAGAATGAGCCCAATTTTATGTTATAACAACAAAAGAAAAAATTCCTTCTATGTCCTAGATCAAAATAACCCATCTAGGTGACTGGAGCATAGATATTATCTATGCCAAGTTTGAAATATATATGTGTGTGTGTGTGTGTACGTGTAGCCTGATTGGAACAAAGAGCCTTAGTGAACAAATTAGTAAGTTGGTCCTACAATCAAACATATGGAGTAGAGATTTCACCACTAGAATTTTGTCAAGTATGAAGTGACAGCCGATTTCGATATGTTTAGTTCTTTCATACTCGATTTTTGTTATGTGTGAAGCAACTTGATTGTTACAAAATAATTGCATAGGTAGGTGTAATGTAAATCTCATTTCTTACAACAATTATTCATCCACATCAACTCACAAGAGAAATGAGCCATTGCTTTATTCTCCGCTTTGGCACTCGATCTAGCCACCACACTCTACTTCTTGCTCTTCCATATTTCCTTCTACAAATGTACAATATCCAATCGTGGATCATGTATCTGCTAAGGAACTTGCCCAGTTCACATTTGAATATCCTGTGACCCAAGACGACAATTCCATTTATACAAAATTCCTTAACCTGGTGCTCTTTTGAGGTAATGCAAAATTCGAATAACTGCTTCCATGTGACATTCTCTTGGATAACTCATGAATTAACTTATCACGCTCACTACATATGATATGTTTGGTCAAGTAATAGTCAAGTAAATAAGTTTTTCAACCAATCCTTTATACCTCCTCGAATCCTCCATAGCATCTCCTTGATCCAAAGTGTTCCAAAATGGTAACGGTGGCCGAAATGGCCACCACGAGTATCATTATGATACGGGCCATAACAACCCCTATATCGGCCGTTATGGCCCTTTTTTTATTTTTTGAAAAAACTATTACAAGACCGTTATAGGGCCTTTACGGCCTGTTTTTTCTGTAATGGCCGTTTCGACCCCGTAACACATAACGATTATGACCGTTACCATTATGTAACGGCCGTTATGAAACCGATTTTTAATACATTGCCTTGATCGCTTACAAGCTCATGATTGGGATCCATTGAAGTGTCAATTGGCTTAGTCCCAAGAAGGCCCGTCTCCATAAGTAAATCCAAAACATATTTCCGTTGAGATAGATTAACTCCAATGGATCTAGATACTTCTACATTAAGTATCGAAGATGAACCCAATCTTTTATAAGAAAATTTTGTTGAAGATATTTCTTTAATTCTTCAATCCTTTATTGTCGCTTCCAGTAACACTAATATCGTCCACATATATTACAAGCACAATGAGACCTGAGATACCTTTCCATACAAAAATGAGATGCTCAATATAACTTCAAACAAAGCCATAGTTACCAAACTCGTCAAACCATGCATGTGGAAACTGTTTTCACCCATAAAGTGCCTTTCGCATTTTATACACTTTGTCAGACTCCTCATGAGCAACAAAACCGAAAGGTTGCTCCATATCAACTTCCTCTGCAAGATCACCATGAAAGAATGCATCTTTGACATCAAGTTGGAAGAGGGGCCAGCCATGAGTAACAATTACAGATAACATAACCCAAATGGAATTCAACTTAGCCACAAGAGAGAATATTTCACTGTAATCAACACTAGGTGTTTGAGCATACTCCTTAACGACTAGGCGAGCCTTCTATCGTTCAACCGTACCATCAGGACGAAACTTGATTGTTTAGACCCATTTGCAACCCATGACACATTTACTTGTCAAAAGAGTGGTAAGTTTCCAAATGTCATTACAATGATGCGCATCCATCTGTGCATTCATCTCTTCCTCCATAGCCTACTTCCACCCCTTATATAACAGAGCTTCCTTAGATAACTTGGAAAGAAAGTAAGAAGAAAAGATTAAGCAAAGTTGCAGAAATTTAGAGATATGCAACAAAAATAAACATATTTAGAGATGGGATGATCGATACATGTACACTTACCTTTTCTTGGGACAATAGGAATATCAGATGTATTTAGAGAACTCAGTGGACCACAAGTCTCTGAAGAAGATATCTTAGACGGCACATCATGATCGGTTGTACCGTCTGCCTATTTTCATCATGAGTAAACATTTGGCTGAGGCACGATGGGAATGAAAGAGGCAGTAAATGATGAAGGTTGAATGTCTTTGTTAACCGCAACAGGTATGGGAATAGGTTCCGTATTGAGAGATTTGTTGTCTTTTGAGAAAAACAGGGTTAACTAAAAAATGTAACATCTGAACACACATACTGTCTTCAAAGTGATGAACTATAACAACGATAACCCCTTTGTGTGCAAGAATATAAAAAAATTACATTTAATTCAAATTTATAATGGACAGACTCCAACTAATGGACATAACAAATACATCCAAAAACTTTAGGAAGTAGAAGAAACAATAGAGTATCTGGGAACAAAATTTGATGAGTTGCTTGACCCTTTAAAACAAATGATGGCATGCGACATATCCAAAAACATGCTCTTAGTACTACATCACTCTAAAAACTCTTAGGAACATTCATGTGGATTAAGAAAACATAAGTTATGTCAAGGAGGAGACTATTTCTATTCTACAACCCCGTTTTGTTGTGGGGCACGCATGATGTCTAATGTAGGAGCCTTGTTTCAGGGAAAAATTGACTAAAAGCTTGAGACATGTACTCATTGGTATTATCAAATTGAAACATAGACACTTTGGAATGAAATTGATTTTGAACTTCCATGTCGAAGATATTAAAATAGAAAATAATTAAGATATATTTTTCATTAAATAAAGCCATGTCATTCTCGAACAATCACCTACAAATGTAACAAAATATTTAAACTAGATATTTTAATTGGATCCTAAACATCTAAATGAACTAAAGAGAAAGGAACTAAACAACACTTCTCAACATGTGGTGAAAAAGCAGCACGATGATGCTTGCTCAACTCACACATATCACACCATAGACGTGACATCAACAATAAGAAAGAAAACTCATAAGGATCTTCAATGATGTATGACCAAGATTTTAGTGCCACTGATAAGCTGAAATGTCTTTCTATGTTGTTACACCCACAACGTGACGATCAAGATAGTACACAACCCATCATTCTCATGTCCTCCGCCAATCTTCATTTTCATCTTTAAGCCCTAAAAAATACAAAGTGAAAGACAAAAAGTGATGTAACAATTAAAGAATTTGGTAAGTTTGCTGACAAATAGAAGGCTTAAAGGAAATTTTGAAACAAATAAAGGATAATGAAATAGAGGGACTTGTATGAACAATACCCATTCCACATACTTTGGATTGCGTACCATTTGTCAGAGTGACAGAAG
Organism: Magnolia sinica; assembly: GCF_029962835.1. Classification (NCBI taxonomy): domain Eukaryota; kingdom Viridiplantae; phylum Streptophyta; class Magnoliopsida; order Magnoliales; family Magnoliaceae; genus Magnolia; species Magnolia sinica. The sequence goes on along the minus strand of NC_080573.1, from coordinate 44,613 downwards.
AGCCTGTTAATAAGCCATTAACAGACGAAAACACACCAAACTGACCTATCATATGATCGGACGCTCCAAAGTTAAATTATCCATGAAGTATGATACTTGGATCTTAAACAAGCCATACTTGCGGTTATGAATGTAGCCATAGAGGTAGAAGTAGCTGCAGAAGTACTAGGAATAGACTGATCCTGTAGATTGTTCACCAACTTGGAATATTCTTCTAGAGTAAGAGTAATCATCTCGCAAGTCATACATGTTTGTGTAGTAGATCAAATTAGCTAGAGGAGGCTCGTTGCTCCCTCTAGTGTGGGAAGATTGATTAGCCCATGCAAGCTTTCCATAGAGGTCACATCATTTTTCAACAAAATAATTAGAAAGCCCACAATGCATGCACCTCCTAAGCCCACAGCCACCTCCCATGGCATCATAACAACCTTTTCCATCATGGCCACCACTGCGGGCCCGTCTAAAGAACGATGCTAGAGCTACGCTGTCATTTGTAGAGCCCGAAGATACACGTTGGAGGTGCATGCACACAGCTCGTTTAAAGATGGTACATCTTTGCCACCCAAAATCTACATACGAACCAGTTCATACTTACGTTTCAATTCAGATAAGAACTTGGCCATTCAGAACTCTTCAAGTTGTTGATATTGTTTTTCCAAATCCATATGAGGCTGCTACACATTCAATTCCTCTCGCATTCCTTTAGTTCTAAATAATATTCACCCAGAGATTTATCTCCTTGTTGAAATCCAAATATCCTTTCAAACAATTGGTATATATGAGAGATGTTTTTATCAGATGAATACATCTCTCATAATGCATCTCATAGTTCCTTTGTAGAATCCAAAAACATAACATTACCACTAATAAATGATTCCATAAAGTTCCACAGTCACTTTGTAATTTGAGCATTCTCCTCGATCCATTGTCCATATGTAATAGAACTCTCATAAGGTTTCCAAATCCATATGAGGCTGCTACACATTCAATTCCTCCCGCATTCCTTTAGTTCTAAATAATATTCACCCAGAGATTTATCTCCTTGTTGAAATCCAAATATCCTTTCAAACAATTGGTATATACGAGAGATGTTTTTGTCAGATGAATACATCTCTCATAATGCATCTCATAGTTCCTTTGTAGTATCCAAAAACATAACATTATCACCAATAAATGATTCCATAAAGTTCCACAGTCACGTCATAATTTGAGCATTCTCCTCGATCCATTGTCCATATGTAATAGAACTCTCATAAGGTTTTTCCATGGTGAAGTGCTTCAATTTTTCATTTGTCATTAAAAATACTTGAATGGACTTAGACCACTGGAGATAGTTTTTTTCCATTTAATTTAATAAAGGTTTTCTTGACCACTAAAAAATTAAATGAATTTATGAATCCAGTCCTCGAATAACTTCTCACTTCCATTTGGGATAAGGAATTAGAATATATACTGCAAACTTACACGAATACAGGTTAATCTTTTGTGACCACCGAAAACCCCACTTGCACGCTTCACATGGTATGACGCCACACTTGAAGAGAATAACCCAAACACACGTCCAAACGTTCCAACCAATCGCAAAGGTTAATTATCACAAACACAACATCTAGCGAAGGCAATCACCCAACACCTTCACACATCCCATAAAAGGTGATGATCAGGAACGCTCCATCCACTTCTCACGAACGGACCATTACCAAGGCCCGACATAACAAAAAGAAAAAGAAAAAAAAAAACCCTAGGTTTCTTAAAAGATTTTCAACACGGAAGGGATAGGAGAACCAAAAAATAAAAGAAGCAAGGATAGGGTAGATGAGAGAAAGATGGATTATATCATAAACGACCTATCTGTGATACCATGTTAAATAGTGGAGAGAGAGATGGAATAGAGTGGGTGGGAGTGTAAAGAAGAGTAATGATCACAAACAGATCATTACAAAGGCCTGGCACAACAAAAAGGAAAGAAACTTAAAAGATTTTCAACAAAAAAAAAAGGATGGGAGAGCTAAAATAAACGAAGGAAGCAAGGATAAGGTGGGAGAAAGGTGGATTAGATCATAAACAACCCGTCTCTGATACTATGTATACTAGTGGAAATAGAGATGGAATAGAGAAGAAGAAGAGAGAGAGAGAGAGAGAGAGAGAGAGAGAGAGAGAGAGAGAGAGAGAGAGAGAGAGAGAGAGAGAGAGAGAGAGAGGAACACCCCCTTTTTATATTATAAAAAGTTTCATAATTATAGAAATACCATTAGTAATGAAAGCAAAAATCCCCTCTTATGTCCTAGATCAAAATAACCAATCTATGTGGGCCCATGTAGGCTCATATCACATTCATTAACATGCCCAAAAATCTTTGCATATGTAGCCACCTCTTCGCTAGTTGAGCACACCCCATAAACTCTTGGAAATGTTGACTCTTAAACCTGCACCACCTCAAACATCTTACCAACTTTCTTAAGTTGTCCACCTTCTCAACTTTTGCATCACAGAAGAGAATAGTGTCATTGACAAACTAGAGACAGGATATCAACGGGACGATACCTCGCACCTCAAAACCTCTGATCAAACCCTCTATCTGTCCTTCAACTCTCATTGTTATCACATGTGGATTAGGTCTACACCAATATCATCAATTTTTTAAAGGTTGGGCTCACATTAACATCAGTTTCCCTTATATCTATTTTCTTCATATTGACTTCATCATCATCTTCTAAGCTTTATCCCAATTAATTGGGGTCCCCTACATGAATCCTCTTCCACCTCCACTCTATCAAGGACCACATCTTTAGTTAGGCATAGGTCATGAAGCCTTTTCTTACTACCTCCTTCCACATCCTTTTTGGGCTTTCTCCTTACCCTTTTAGAGCCTTCAACTTGTACCAATTTACTCCTAAGTACTTAGCGCGGTTCTTAGTCCCTGTTGCACTTTGCCAAACCATCTAAAGTATATTGTTCCAATAAAACATTCTGTCAAAAAAAACATTATTCCATAATGCACGGCTGTTTATACTTGTCGTATAAATTTTCCCTTTTAGTTTGGTAGACAACAATCATATAAAATTCCAGAGGCACAACTCCACTTCTTCCACACAGCCTGAATTCTATGGGCAACATCCTTCTCAATCTCTCCACCTTCATGAATGATTGACCCAAGGTATCGAAAGTGATCATTTTTGGGAAACTTCTCGATTAGCAAACTTAACTACTCATTTTCACTCTAATGTTACTAACTGCACTTAGTATTCTTTGTATTGACTTAAAACTGGAAATTCGTCTTGTCAAGAAGCTTCAAAAAATTTTCAGCAAACAAGCATTAATGGTCATTTAAACCAACTACTGCAATAAGTTGTCTATTGGTCCGTGTGAAACATCCTTGACTCCCTGGTAATAATTAATTGGTAAACTAATCATCATCATCATCTCAGCCTTATCCCAACTAATTGGGGGGTTAGCTACTTGAATCCTTTTCCGCCACTTCGCTCTATCAAGGGCCATAAGACCATAGGTCATCAAGTCTTTTCTTACCTCCACCCACGTCCTTTTGGGCCTTCCTCTTGCCCTTTTAGAGCCCTTCAACTAGTACGAACTCATTCCTTCTAACTGGTGCATTTTTTGATCTCTGTCGAACATGAACAAACCATCTGAGTCTACTTTCCCTCATCATGTTACCTATTGGTGACACCACAAATTCCCTCGATCACATTCATTTCTAGTTCTATCCTTCCTTGTTTTGCTACTCATCCATCTCAACATCCTCGTTTCAGCTACACTCATCCTATGGCATGAGGTTCCTTAACTGTCCAACATTCTGTCCATACAGCATGTCTGGTCATTTTGAGTGGTACACGATGATCAAATAGAACTCCAAAGGCACATCTCTGTTTCTTTCACCCTGCTCGAATTCTATAGGCAACACCCTTCTCAATCCCTACACTCTCGTGCATTATTGACCCAAGATATCAAAAGTGATCATTTTGGGAAACTTTCCTTCATCTTGTTATCTATTGGGGCTACCCCAAATTCCCTCGAATACATTCATTTCTAATTCTATCCTTCCTTTTGCCACTCATCCATCTCAACATCCTCGTTTCAGCTACACATCCTATGATACGCTGTACCTTAACTGTCCAACATTCTGTCCATAAAGCATGGCTGGTCATTTTGAGTGGTACATGACAATCAAATAAAACTCCAAAGGCACAACACTGTTTCTTTAACCTTGCTCGAATTCTATAGGCAATATCCTTCTTTCCTACTCGATCTCTACACTGAGTACACTCTCATGAATTATCAACCCAAGATATCGAAAGTGATCATTTTGGGAAACGTCTTGGTCAGCAACCTTTACTAATTCCACATTCCCACCTATTGTTACTAAAATTGCACTCCACATGCTCTGTTTAAGTCCGACTAATTTTAAATCCTTTAGATTCTAAAGCACCTCTTCATAAATCCAGCTTTGTGTTTATGACCTCCCTTGTCTTATCAATCAAAACTATGCCATCGGCAATAATTGATAAACAAATAAAACATTCAAATCCAATTCTACAATATCCAACTTTTTACAGAGCTTGCGGGCATAATTGATACTAACCAAAATTATATAATTTGTAAAGAGAAAACTGATTGCATGTAAGGAAATAAATGAATATGTCAAACATCAAATGGAAAAGTACCCTAGGAAATGAATGTCTATTTGAACAAAAGTACAACAAGAGGGAACTCACACTTTAAGCCTCATGCCCAAATCCTGCAGAAAAGTGCAGTATGATTTACGAAAATATGTCTCTCTCTTCAAATCAATGCCATCTTTTCTAGATGGGGAATTTTCTTCGATCTCCTTCCGGGATAAATACCAATTAGAACTAGAATGATCGAGTTCATCCAGCTTATCATGAGAAAAATTGTATGGTTCGCTTTCCACCATCCCATGATGGGAAGGGTCTCCTGGTAATAGTCCAGCCATATCGATGTTGTACTTCAAATTTGGATAATGCCAAAAGATGCCTCGTCTCGATATAGCATATCTTTATAATTGAAGAATTCGTTAATACATGAGTAATTTCCTGTCCATGAAACAAAACAAATAAATAAAATAAATAAAAATAGTAAGTCATGCAAAAATAGGTATTAGCGAAAGTATCACATGATAAAAACAGTCTCGTAAGCCCACTTGCGTGTATGGTTACAAGCCACCACGTGTGACACTGTGGAAAATGGGTGAGAGATCCAAGACATCAATCAGGTGGGTCTGACCATGTAGGCTATCAGCCCAAAAATAATGCCAGCCGACTTAACAGGTGGACCACTTATGCCTCCCATAGCTTGGGTGTTTTATGCTGCAGCACAAGCACATAAAACAGGTATGCTAGACGATCCACTGTTGAGAGCATAAGGTGGACCACTTATGCTACAATGACTTTTCATAAAATGATTTAGACATTGGCATCCAAACAACGTTACAATGAAAATTGAAAAATGAATATCATCATCCAAAACTAACTTTTCAGATAAATTGAGTTTTTAGAAAAGGTGTTCCCAAAACTGCATTTTCACATCATGAAGTTCTCAGTTTTCAACACTAATCTATGGTCCATCATACAACACACGTCTTACTTTTTCTTTGAGGCTTTTTGGTAGTATATTCCCAATCCTTCTATATGGTTTTTCCTTCTCTTTTTGTCTTCTTCAACCCAATAAACTGCACTTTCCCTCTCCCACCTCCCAACTTGCCTCCTTCCAGTCCTCCATTCTCACTGCTGACAAGATTCGCTCCCAAAATCACACTGCCAACAAAGGTAAGTCTCTCTTGTTCTTGTCCCATGGACTGATGGTGCGACCAGACATTGTTCCTCTATCTTTTCCATTCAGACCATTGATCTTAAGAAGCCACCATTGATGGGTGCCAGCAAGAATCAGGGGATCCCCCCCATCACAATGGAGTGCACCACGAAACAATTGGGGCACGGCCAGTCTTAGCAGGATGTTAATATGCAGGTCACTGCATATAAATTCTGACCCAGTTCCAGAAATTTGGGTCAGGTTCGAGTTCAAGTTGGATAATACAAAAATGGGTCGGCCTCAGGTCGATGAGGTTGGGTTGAGAATCGGGTCAGATTCTGATTAATAACCAAGCTGTTCTTCAATCAGGTTTGGGTTGACCACAACCCAACATGGGTTTCACCCTACCTTCTCTTCCCCGCTGTCAGAGAATGCCTTCACTGTTCTTTCTCTAGACTCACGTCCTCATTCTCCTAGATAGATGTCGGTTTTGAGCCCTACTATTCTTCCTCTTGATCGAGCGACAACCCATCTTTGCTCAATGGGTACAAAACACCCATGCTTGCAACAACAAGCACCTGCTTGACTTGGGGGGCTAGTGTTTAGTAGCAGTATGCGGCAAAGCCGCTTTGTTCGAAACATATAAATGTTGACTAATTTGGCTAACGTTGAACTTGGTAAAATGAAATGGTTGAATAATTGAAAATTGAGATTATTCAGGAATATACATTGAATGCTGAAATTACGCAAACTCTTTTCAAACATTGAATTGTTTGCAACTTTGGGCCATCTCCACCCCATACTCTCAATTTCTCACCTACGCAGTCATAAATACAAGTTCTGCCTGAAAGTTTTGAAGTATTGTTTAATTTTCAGTTGATCCAGCCAATGTGAATGGCCTGTGCACCAAAAGTTTTCCAACACTAGAAGATCCCAGCCATCGAATATTTGAACAGTTTTCTAGTTGAATGTGAATATATATGTTGTGCTTTCTTTCTTAACCATCTATTTCTCAGCCAAGTATTGAAGAGTTAGTATTTCTCTGATCTAGCTCATTTTTACGCGCGCAGGCATGCCAGAATTGAGATTGTGGTTCCAATTCGAACCGAACAATAATGACCCCGAGCGTTGAAGTAGGCAGACACAGAATATGACCAGATTCTGAAAAGATTAGTCGCCTATTCGACTACTCGCTCAATGTTTAAATGTATTAGGCGATAGTCAGAGGGTGGGGTTCGTCCCCTGATGATGGGTTACTCCTTGCCTTCTGTACGAATGGACTTTTTAATGCAAAAAAAAAAAAAAAGAAAAAAAAGAAGAGAAAAAAGTGAGAGGGGAAACAAATCCTTAAAGTCGGCCGCTATCAGCTGTTGAAGGATGCTCTTCAATAGTTGAATAAGATTCGATATGCTAGCAGCAACTCTAGTTACCGTTAAGACTAACGACTATAGGGTTAACGCTATTGATTATACTACGGATTACACTATGGAATGTAGTTGGCAAGTGCAGAAAGTAAATGATTATGCTAAGGAATGTAATTTACTTGTACAATAAAAAGTTACACTAAGAAATGTAAACTTGACAGGATAATTGAAAGACAATTGAAGATAGATTTGGTTTGTTTGGTTTGGTATGAGACGAAATGTTTCGTTGCAATCTTCTTCCATTTATAAGGCTAATCAACGACTCTAGATGCTTCCCATGTTCCAACGATTATGGTAACCGTTTTCCACCACTCTACTTCCATATGTTTCCCACGTCTGCATTTCTTGAATCATCATTGTGCCACATGTCAGGCGATCGTGTGAATTCGATTGCTTCTGCTCTTGCCACTTGTCACCTGGCCATTTGAGCTCAGTCATTTGTACTCTCATGCGTATATGTACAGATCACACATGAATGAACCTGATTGGCCGAAACGGGTACAAACAATAGTCCACCCAATTTAAAGTCATAGTGTCTCATTGACAGTGCATGGCATGCATTTACACCAGCGGTCGACATTGATTCAACTGAAAATGTCCAAATAATAGATGGTTACGAGATTCCAATCTGAAGGAATTTTGCAGGTTGTCAGTCTACAGTGGGCCTGTTAGATAAATGGTCTAGATCAATGAACCACAGGCCGTGTTCAATTCAATTTCATACTCCTGAGGTGCAGTTCTGTGCACAAGGGCTCATTGTTTGCTAGACACTTGATTTTTATGGGCCTACTGTCAGATGGCAAATGCTCAACAGATACCGAAACTGGAAGAACATATACATCAAATCTTTGCCTATGTTCTTCCAATGTAGAGTTTTTAAGGCATCACCCATCTACAGTAGGGTGCACTAGGTCAACTGTCCAGGTTAATAAACTTTAGGGCCATTAAGTTTGTATTTTTGAAAATAGGGCTAGACTGACCTGACGTGTTCAATAAACCCAATGCCTTCTCCAGTCTGGTTTCATTAAATCATCAACCTTATAATCGAATGAAAAGTGAACGGTTCAATGTGTAAGATTTCCTGAACCCTTGAAAAATGGAGTTGAAGTTTGCTTCAAGAGAGAGAGAGAGAGAGAATTTTGAGCTAAAGTTCAGTGATGGTTCATGAGCAATTAGAAAATGGTGGTTAGTCATCCATTGATCAAGTGAGATGTGTGCATGATCCATCCTTTGAATGTACTAGCCTGGTTGATGCGCCAGGGCATGTTCATGGTAAGACCTACTAGCAAAGTTACTAATGTCTCTGACATGTCCAGCACATTGGCATGTGGATGGTAAATCTTCTCATCAATCAGCCAAATGCTGATTACTTTGCTTGAACATTGGATGTCTCAGGTTTGGGCCTCTTTTTCTCTTTTTTGAAAGAACGAGAAAATCTTATTAAAAAAGAGGAACCTAACTATCCACAAAACAATCCAAAGTGAAACTAGCAGGAAGAACAAAGGATTTTCCAAATTCGACCAGAAGCCACTTGGCTTTCAAATAAACCTCCTCAGTCGAGCATGACTTGTCATGGAAAGTCATGTTGTTTCTTTCAAGCCACATAGAAGAAATGCTAGCAAGAAGTGCAATCCGTAAACAAAATCTTCCTCTGTCCCATGACAACCGGAGTGCCACGAGATGAAGAGTTCACTAATTGAGGGAGGCATCCCCCTATATTCCCACCAAAAAGCAAAATGAAAACATTCCCACTTCTCTGTTTTCTTTTTAGTTGAGGAATGGCAAGGACGAGGCTTGCCCACAACATGCTTGCCAAGTTGCTCACTCCTTTTGCCCCACCATGTGATGACACAAACCATCCATTTAGATGGTCTAACTATATATGGGTCCCACTGCTAGGACTGTATTTGTCCACGCAATAAAAACCCCTCGAAGGGGAAAAAAATTCAGTCACATTTAGGTATTCTCCTTTCTTTGCAAATGATTCACTCCATAGATTTCGTTATCCCTATAAAAATTAAAAACAAAAACTCAAATTTTGGTTACATGCACATGTAACATGTATAACGGCTGCACCCATGTGTATTTATTATCTTCTTTTTTGCATTGATGCAAGAAAGAACTATAATTTCAAGTACCAACACTGTAGCTAGGCATTTGACAGAAAATGAGCACATTATATTATAGATTTTTTTGATTAACAAAGCTCGGTGGGCCATTTTTCAGAAATTCGTCAAAAATAGGTATTTATACTTTTTTAATATATTTTGCTGTTTTAATCATGTCATATGATGTGTTAATCATAGTAGAACATGTTAATGTGCATTTTACAGATTTGGGGTGCCATTTAATAATTTTTTAATATTTTTTTCTATTTACGCATGAATTTTGGCCCCTTTTTTTAAAATTCGAAAAATCAGTTTTTAATGGTTGTTTTGCTGTTTTAATCATGCCATTTGATGTATTAATCATAGTAGAACATGTTAATGTGCATTTTACAGATTTGGGGTGCCATTTTATATTTTTTTAATATTTTTTTCTATTTACGCATTTATTTTGGCCCTTTTTTTGAAAATTCGAAAAACCATTTTTAAATGATTCTTTTGCTGTTTTAATGATGTCATATGATGTGTTAATCATAGTAGAACATGTTAATGTGCATTTTACAGATTTGGGATTCCATTTTATATATTTTTATATTTTTTTCTATTTACGCATTTATTTTGGCCCTTTTTTGAAAATTCGAAAAATCATTTTTAATGATTCTTTTGCTGTTTTAATGATGCCATATGATGTGTTAATCATAGTAGAACATGTTAATATGCATTTTACAGATTTGGGTTGCCATTTAATATTTTTTTAATATTTTTTTCTATTTACGCATGAATTTTGCCCCTTTTTGTGCAGAAAGTAAATGATTATGCTAAGGAATGTAATTTACTTGTACAATAAAAAGTTACACTAAGAAATGTAAACTTGACAGGATAATTGAAAGACAATTGAAGATAGATTTGGTTTGTTTGGTTTGGTATGAGACGAAATGTTTCGCTGCAATCTTCTTCCATTTATAAGGCTAATCAACGACTCTAGATGCTTCCCACGTTCCAACGATTATGGTAACCGTTTTCCACCACTCTACTTCCATATGTTTCCCACGTCTGCATTTCTTGAATCATCATTGTGCCACATGTCAGGCGATCATGTGAATTCGATTGCTTCTGCTCTTGCCACTTGTCACCTGGCCATTTGAGCTCAGTCATTTGTACTCTCATGCGTATATGTACAGATCACACATGAATGAACCTGATTGGCCGAAACGGGTACAAACAATAGTCCACCCAATTTAAAGTCATAGTGTCTCATTGACAGTGCATGGCATGCATTTACACCAGCGGTTGACATTGATTCAACTGAAAATGTCCAAATAATAGATGGTTACGAGATTCCAATCTGAAGGAATTTTGCAGGTTGTCAGTCTACAGTGGGCCTGTTAGATAAATGGTCTAGATCAATGAACCACAGGCCGTGTTCAATTCAATTTCATACTCCTGAAGTGCAGTTCTGTGCACAAGGGCTCATTGTTTGCTAGACACTTGATTTTTATGGGCCTACTGTCAGATGGCAAATGCTCAACAGATACCGAAACTGGAAGAACATATACATCAAATCTTTGCCTATGTTCTTCCAATGTAGAGTTTTTAAGGCATCACCCATCTACAGTAGGGTGCACTAGGTCAACTGTCCAGGTTAATAAACTTTAGGGCCATTAAGTTTGTATTTTTGAAAATAGGGCTAGACTGACCTGACGAGTTCAATGAACCCAATGCCTTCTCCAGTCTGGTTTCATTAAATCATCAACCTTATAATCGAATGAAAAGTGAACGGTTCAATGTGTAAGATTTCCTGAACCCTTGAAAAATGGAGTTGAAGTTTGCTTCAAGAGAGAGAGAGAGAGAGAGAGAGAGAGAGAGAGAGAGAATTTTGAGCTAAAGTTCAGTGATGGTTCATGAGCAACTAGAAAATGGTGGTTAGTCATCCATTGATCAAGTGAGATGTGTGCATGATCCATCCTTTGAATGTACTAGCCTGGTTGATGCGCCAGGGCATGTTCATGGTAAGACCTACTAGCAAAGTTACTAATGTCTCTGACATGTCCAGCACATTGGCATGTGGATGGTAAATCTTCTCATCAATCAGCCAAATGCTGATTACTTTGCTTGAACATTGGATGTCTCAGGTTTGGGCCTCTTTTTCTCTTTTTTGAGAGAACGAGAAAATCTTATTAAAAAAGAGGAACCTAACTATCCACAAAACAATCCAAAGTGAAACTAGCAGGAAGAACAAAGGATTTTCCAAATTTGACCAGAAGCCACTTGGCTTTCAAATAAACCTCCTCAGTCGAGCATGACTTGTCATGGAAAGTCATGTTGTTTCTTTCAAGCCACATAGAAGAAATGCTAGCAAGAAGTGCAATCTGTAAACAAAATCTTCCTCTTTGTCCCATGACAACCGGAGTGCCACGAGATGAAGAGTTCACTAATTGAGTGAGGCATCCCCCTATATTCCCACCAAAAAGCAAAATGAAAACATTCCCACTTCTCTGTTTTCTTTTTAGTTGAGGAATGGCAAGGACGAGGCTTGCCCACAACATGCTTGCCAAGTTGCTCACTCCTTTTGCCCCACCATGTGATGACACAAACCATCCATTTAGATGGTCTAACTATATATGGGTCCCACTGCTAGGACTGTATTTGTCCACGCAATAAAAACCCCTCGAAGGGGAAAAAAATTCGGTCACATTTAGGTATTCTCCTTTCTTCGCAAATGATTCATTCCATAGATTTCGTTATCCCTATAAAAATTAAAAACAAAAACTCAAATTTTGGTTACATGCACATGTAACATGTATAACGGCTGCACCCATGTGTATTTATTATCTTCTTTTTTGCATTGATGCAAGAAAGAACTATACCTACCGTACTTGATTCTCAAGTATCACACTGTGCAACGCATTTCGCACAAACAATGGACGCATATTATGAACATAGCACACAGATTACAGAGTGGTGATGAACCCTTTTACAACTCCTAAAATCCTAGAGAGAGAGAGATGTCCACTAAATTTGGGCATGGGATCCCTTGGCTCTCATGTTTATAGAGTTCCCCATGTGCCAGAGTTCATGGCTCTCCTATTTACAGCATGCGCATGGGCCATCACCTATCACCTACACATAAGAAGTCTCCACACATGAATTCTATCCCTTGGCACTTCTACCATCTGAACATCCTTCCATATCATCATCACCCTCCATCATGCAGGACTAGAGTTCAAGCTTGGAAATTTGATGATCTTGAAGATCCATATCATCATCACCCTTGGCACTTCTACCATCTGAACAGCCTTCCATATCATCGCCACTCTATCATATGAAGTCTTCGCACATGAATTCTATCCCTTGGCACTTCTACCGTATGGCAATCCTTCCATGTCATCATCACCTTACCATCATGTGGGACCAGACTCCAAGCTTGGACCTCACTTGATGATCTTGAAGATCCACCGTTGAATTTATAACAGGTCACTACTAAACAATGTTGTCGAATCACATATGCGATTGCATTTAAAAAAAAAAAAAAAATTTGAAAAATATGACCAAAAAAAAGAGCTAAGAAATTAAGAGTAACTTTCCTAAGTTAAGAGATAACTAATTTTACATATTTAAAATATATTTGAGAGAAATAAAATAAATTAAACAATGAATTAAACATCAAGTGCTTGAATCTTGATCTTCCAACTTCCAAGAGAGAGAGAGAGAGAGAGAGAGAGAGAGAGAGAGAGAGAGAGAGACCACTAGGAAGTAGGAAATGTAAGAGAGAGAAAGAGTGAGATTAAGACCACTAGGAATTAAGAAATGTAAGAGAAGAAGAGAATAAGAGAGTTTTGGAGTAGAATATTGCAAATGAGGAAGGTTTGGAAGCCTTTTTATAGAAAAAAGTTGTTTTTTACACACACACACACACAAAAAAAAAAAAAAAAAAAAAAAGCGCCAATCGTTTGCCAATATGCAATCACATATTTTCGCATATTCCACATATGTGCTAGATCACATATGTGCGATCTGCATCTAGATATGCGCATATGCCATCGCACATGTCAACAATGCTACTAAAAGAAAACCATTTTATCTAAATCAATAAGAACACTCGTTTTCTTTTGTAGAAACCTTTTCACAAGATCTTTAGGACCCAAAAGATTGCACGAACTTATTGCTAACTAGGCCTATCAATCTAAGAGGTCTTTCATGGTAAATAAGTCTATACATAGAGGCTTTATATCATATCTTCATTATTGGACATTCATAATCAGTCAATAGGGGTTGATATATGTTCAGTTCTTCCTACATACCTCATGACGTAGGGAAGGGCGTAAAACAATGAGAAGAAGATCACTATCTTCCTCAAGTAGGCAAAACCTTGAATCCACAAGGTAGTTCTTAAATCCACGAGACAAAAAAGGAAAAATTTTGAAACTATATTGAGATGATCCTAAGATTTTCCCGATTACATCACTTATATAGGGGGGGAAAAAAAAGCAAAACCCTAATTCATTTAGAAGTTACCCAAAATAGCAAAATTCTTCTAAAGCCTAATTTGCCAAAAATAAAAACGTCCAGATAAACTTTACCAAATTATTCCCAGAATCATTACAAGCAATTTCTAAAAAGACAAAAATTGCAAGAGAAGGGAGATATAATGAAAATGGAAATTTTTAAAAAGAATAAATTTTCCCTAAATCATAGTGTTGAACTAAAGGGGTGATGAATTCGGTCGGTGTAGCGAGCCGATTAGCCTCAAAAGCATTGTTACATAAAGATTGATAGGTCATGTGTTTTGTGATGATGCCCGGATCAAAAGTTACAATTGATTTACGGTCCACACCAATGTTTTAAATATTGATGATATCGGCTGATATATCCCACGATATATCTTATATCCCACCTGTGAGGTACAAAACACATAAATAGTGCTCAACTGCCGATATATCTCACATGTTCGGTCAGATGAGCATTTTCAATTTCCGATTCCCTTTGTTTTGTTGAAATTATGTTTAAATCAGCGTCAAATGGTTATAAATCCATTGGCTCTTCATGTTTTGCATGAAAAATTAAGGAGTCGGAGCTTTGATTTCAATATCCATTGGTTCTTTATGTGGTCTTAATCTTATGTAACGTATCGTTGTTGTTGGAAACATGGAAAAATATTGGGAAATTGGTCAAATTTTTCAATGAAACTTCAGTGATTGTTAAAAAAGACATTAATACACACTTATAAATCAAAACATTACAAAAAACAAGTACACATAATATGTTTTCTTTGTATGGGGTACTAATCTATGCATTGTCTAATTGAATTGATGCAAGTAAATCCAAAGTCTATTCATATAATTTATAAATGTAAGAAGACATGTGGAAACACACACAATACATTCAAAAGCAAAAGAAGAATCACTAGATTAGGTTACATACATATTTAATTTTATGTTTGGACAGAAAAATTGCAACCAATTTACAAGAAATTGGAAATTTTTTATTTTTTTCAATTTCGACAACTCGTCCCATCTCCTCCAAATCTCAAAATTGAAGCTCCCAATCCATGATTTTAAACATGAAAAATCATGGTCTTGTAACAATTTGACACTAATTGAATATGATTTACAAAAGAAGGGGGAAAAAGGGTCGAAAATAAAAAATGCTCACCGAATCGAACATGTGAAACATATCCCACTACTTGTGTGTTTCGTATCGCACAGGTAGGATACAAGATATATCGTGGGATATATCGGCTGATATCGTCAATACGTAAAACACTGCGTCAAATACTTTAATTTTCTTCTTCCTATAAGAAACACTTACACCGATGTGGCCAATTGTAAATAATTCACACCGTTAAGTTTGGTCAATGTAATATGAAGATTCATCAACTTAGATGGTGGCAGAAGACTATTCTTACTATCATTCTTGATGTCCATATTTAAGGAAGAGAAGAAATCAAACACACAGGGATGAACTTGAACTCACGCAACACTTGCCTCAAGAGAGCATAGATCAATAATCACTACCACATGTGTGAAATGATTCATAAAGAATGTGAAAAGTTGTTCACTTTCATTCATGACCTCTATACCCACACTTAATCTTCAAATCTAGCCATAGATACACAATAGCCCACTTTGAACCATCATGAATGATTGTATAAGTGGGCCTCAAGTACACTCACGAAGCACAACTACAGTTACTACACAACCCACCATATGGTGGTCGAACAAAGAATGAAGGTGATTTGCATAAATTGGCCCCCAACAATTTAGGGTTTTATCTTGTAGAAAAGAAGGGAGAAGAGAATGAAAGTGAAAGAAAAGGTGAAGTTCTAGATCCATTACCGCTTTGAGACCATGTTCATGAGTGAAATTGAGAAAGAGAGGAAATATGAGAAGAAGCAAGAGAAAGAGAAGAGCTCAATAGATGGTAGCCTCTCCTAATCTTATTATTAGGGCTTTTATAATAAATGTGAAAGTACAAAAATACCCCCTCCATACTTATTATTACATAAAGCAAAGCCCATGTACAAAAACTCTATTCTAACACATCATCTTAAGGGCTACAAGGAAAATAATAATGTGAAACAATAAAATCCATAATCTCCATGTAAAGAGGGCCAACCATGAGATCATCGAGGTCCATCAACTCATTAAATGAATGTGCCTTTTGGATCTTAGGCCTATTCAAGATGTTATACGAATACGATGGTCAAGACCTACGGTCGTGGTGAAAATGTGCATTTTCATCACTTCTAAAGTGATAGTGACTTGTCCTACATTGCAAATGTGTTATGTGGCATACTAACACCACCAATTATAGACCCCATTTGTCATGGAGCATATCCCAAAAGTCATATTTATCAATAATCCAAACCATCGATTTGTGGCCATTAAATGAGTGGTTAAAATAACAATGAAAAAGTGGTCCAATTCAATGGCTGATATCAAATGGTTAAGATGGTCTAGCAATGGTATTTTTTAAGATATCCTCCATCCACTATGGCACACAATTTAGATGGTTTGGATTGGGTTGTATCATGTATGCCTTGTAGGATGATTCACTACCATTTAAGAGGATGAAGAAGTATGCCTAGTAGAACTCTATGTGAACCATGGATGAGTCACAATGAATGAAGATCAAGCTAGCACCCATTATTGTAGATCTGAGGACGTGCATCATACCATGCAAACCTGAGGTGTTGAGTCTATTAGTAAGGCCCATGGTTCGGAGTTCCAACCGCTCAATTGGGTGAGCCACACATGGATACATCATCATCATCAAAGCCTTGTCCCAATTAATTGGGGTCAGCCACATGAACATTGTATTGCCATTCCACTCTATCAAGGGCCATAACTTCAGTTAAACCATAGGTCATAAGTATTTTCTTACTACCACCACCCACGTCCTTTTGGGCATTCCCCTTGACCTTTTAGAGCCTTCAACCTATACCTCAACCTATACCAATTGACTCCTAACTGGCGTAGTTCTTGGACTCCATTGCACATGACCAAACCACCTAAGTCCACTTCCCCTCATCTCATTACCTATCGGTGCTTCTCCTAAGTTCCCTTGAATGAATTCATTTTTAATTTTATCTTTTAACTATGTTATAAAACTTCCCTTTTAGCTTGAGTCGTACAAAACGATCACATAAAACTCCAAAGGCACATCTCTAGTCTTCCACCCAACTTGAAATTATATGGGCAACATCCTTCTCAATCTCTCCATTCTCATAAACTATCAACCCAAGATCTTGGAAGTGGTCATTTTGCAAAACTTCTTGATCAACAATCTTAACTAATTTCTCATTTCCACTCCGATTGTTACTAAAATTGCTTACTTCGTTTTAGTCGAACTAATTTTAAATCCTCTAAACTCTAAAGCACCCTCCATAAATCTACCTTTGTATTTACGCCCTCACTCGTCTTGTCAATCAAAACTATGTCATGGGAACTCACTTGTCTATCCAATAGTGGTCCTTACATTTGTTATGCTCTTTCATACATAACTTTAATCATGTCAATATATCCTCTTGAAACTCCTTTCTTCCCCAACACCAATCATATTAACTCCCTACGGATCATATCATAACCTTTCTATAAGTCAATAAAGACCATGTGGAAATCCTTCCTCCACTCCCTAAATTTCTCCATCAATTGTCTAAGTAGGAAAACAGATTCAAGGTAGACCTCCCATGCATAAAACCAAACTGATTATTTGATATATTGGTCTCATGCCTTACTCCACGCCCAATCGCTCTCTCTCAAAGTTTCATAGTATGGATACATCATGCTCCAAAACTCACCTATATTGGAAGTTCCTAGGCACCAATTATCGGCTATCATTTTCCTTTTGATTATGGGCCGCGGACCATAGTAGCATTTGTTGTCTTGTGACCCTCTATTTGCAGGTTGTTGATGAAAAAGTTACGATATTTGAATAAGGGAGATTCTTGTTAGATGCCCTATCTATAGGGGTGTACATGAACTGAGTTAGCTATCAAATAGGATATAGGTCATAGAACATAAAGAGAATATTAATCAACTTGTGTTATTTCATAGGACATAGGTCCTATTTATAATCAACCTTACAATCTGTAATAAAAGATATGAAATCTAAAAATCTATGAAATAGGAAAGCACCTAAGTAACAAGCATTCTATAATTAAGAAAATGCCTAACATAAGAAGATACTTAGATAAGAAAATATTTAAAATTATTCCCTGCCTAGAAATAAAGATATGAAAGAAAGAGCAGATTTCCTAATTTAGAGATTTGAAACAAAAAATGGAAAGTGATGATGGCTAAAAACGGAAGGTGGTCCTTTTCTTGTACACACATGCAGAGCGTGCACATGTTCCCCCATCAACAGTCATGGCAAGGTTCAGTTCCATATTCAAAACACGCGCATGAAGGATCAAAATGGTTGCAATTCCATCTTTATGCAAACAGCATAACTCTACGTGACTCTATGGTCAAATTCCACTGATGTCATGGGACAAGTATGTTGTAATCATTGCTTATTTACCATCTAATTCCTGTATAAATTACTTATACCAATAGGCCCTAAGATAAATGATAGCTGATAGAGAGTCTGGTACAAATAAGCAAGCAAAACTACTTATCTGAAATAAAACATCCGTAATACATTTCCCCTGTTTTATCATTTTTCTCAATCAAGTATCAGTGACTTTCACACAACAGAGCCGAGATTTTTCAACAGTAACGAATCTAGAACAAAAGTAACACGTTCAATCCAAATAGTAAAAAAAAATCATATTGAAAGAGAGGGAGAGAAGAATAAACAGGTCTGAAGAAGTAGAACATATCTAGGAGGCTTTTTGGATTTGGGCAAAGTGGGCTCCCCATTAGTAGTCATGGACAACTGTACATGTCCATGGTTTGATCTGATCTTCAAATCCAGAAAAATCGAAACCAAAACCCTCGATATCGAAACTGATGAATGAAATAAAGCAATCAGGTTAAAGAAACGTTCCAAAAAAAGTAAGAAAATCGATCGATTCATACGATATCAATAAACGTCAGAGATATCGATGGAACAGGAAAGATTGGAGGAGCAGATCGTTAGCTTTATGAAATCGTCGTAAAATAATGTCTCCTGTATCTTCGAATAGAAACCAAAGAAGAGGCGCCTTACACAGCCGAGATGAAGATTAGGGCGTGAACCGGACTTTCAGAAGGGAAAACACTTACAGGCTCATCCGGTTACCACCATTCGCCTTGCCTCTGGTTTTCTCGTGGCAGCAGCTCGAACGAACCCTATAATATGTAGATTGATCGATGTCTTCTTCTTCTTCTTTTTACGCCTTTTCTTTTTCCTTTCTTTGTACCAACGACGAATCGAACCCCGGACAGACCGGTTTCTATCAGCTCAACCAAAGAGCCGGAGCCGAAAACACACACACACACTCTCTCTCTCTCTCCTCTGTGGAGCCTGGAGAGTGGAGACAGAAAACTCAAAGATGTGCGCTCCAGTGGTACCAGTACCACCATAAGCACTGTCGTACCGGTGAGGGGCAGGGCCTACGTGATGTGTCAACGACGGCGCGGCTTCGGTGATCCCCGGACCCACCGAGGTAGGTGGATCCCTTACTTTGGGGCCACCTTGATGTATGTGCCTTAAATCCACACCAAAGGAGAAAATGATGATTGACCGTTAAAAACTTATAAGCCACAAAAGTTGTTCAACCTAATATTTGTGTGGTCCTTCGTCCAGGTCTTTGAGACCTTACCAACAGGTTGGATGAAAATAAACGTTGCGGTGACCCCAAAGAAGTTTTTAACGATAGATATTCAATCACCACGGTTCCTGTGGTGCTTTCAACTAAGACTTGGATCTGCTTCATTTATGCCCTGGAATGGGCTGTGAAAATGAATAGACAGTCGTGAATAAAGGGAACATGCATAAAGGCGGACCCCACACTAAGGGATCCACTCACCTCCAAGCCACGCCTTATGAACGGCTTGTCCAACCGGTTCATCAGATGTGTTAGTTATTTTGCGCAGGCAGGATTGGTACTACCCGACATAGCTAGAGACAGATGGTTAAGTGGGGTCTCAGTGCGGGCACACTGATGCATGTGTTTTACCTGGGTGTTCATTTATTTTTTAAAATTCATTTTAGGTGATAAGTCCAAAAACTGCTCAAAAAGAGCACACACATCACAGGAGCAAATGGAAATTAAATGTATAGCATTGAAAACTTTCCAGGGCCACAAAAGTTGGATTAAGCTAATATTAATGATTTCCCTTCATCCTTGTTTATGTGACCTTATGAAAAAGTTGGATCACAAATAAACATCCCAATGGGTCCTACGAGGTTCCAACCATGAGGTTATTATCACAACTGGTTTTTGTGGTGTGGTTTACTCAAGCTTTGGATCGGCTTTCTTTTTGAGCTCATACTACGAAGAATCTTTCAAAATAAATGGACAACTTCAATAAAACACATATATCTGTAATGTTGAGATTCTACAGTTCATTTCAACTGACATTTGAGCAATTTATATAATTAAAAATAGATTATGCAATGTACCCTATAATAAATGTAAATTTTAATGCAAGTAAATTGGCTACCAAATAAAATTGTCTATCTAGAGTATAGGACTATGCCTGAGCAAAATTTACAGTTCAAAAAATACAAAATGTGTCGACTATAAATCTCTTCGACATCCTGCAGGTGTCCTACATCGGCCCACCCAACAACTAGAAGTACGAAGACTCCTTCAAGTTATGTGTGCCTTCTCCAACGCATCGAACTCCATAGTACCTGCATATATAATAGTGTCTGGTTGGTGTTTTAAAACACCGTTTCGAAGTGAGAGTGAGTGATCAACTTAGTGGTTCCATTAACTCCAAGTTACGTATGCTATCAATTCCACCAGCACAAGTAATGATAGAGCAACTTAAATATCCAGTTCCTGTTGCAATTTATACAGATTTATATTATTTCTGTATAATGTGGAAACCGAAAATAAAATTAACTTGAATAAGGATAGGCTGAAGCACGTCTGGGATGCTGTCCCTAAAGCGTTATTTGCCCCTACTCAAGTGAATTGACTATGCTGATAGGTTACAGGCAAATCACTTCTAGGATACGACGAGCCTGGTGTGGGTCTGCGTTCAGCAAGCACGAAGGCCCACCAAATGAAACTCTTTTACACACTACCAGACAGAATTACAATAAAAAAAATTTTCAAAAGAGAAAAGGAGAAGAGAATATGTAATTTATACCACTGCACTGGTCAGTTTTTCAGCCACTGGTTCAGTTGAACTGTTCTAGACCACATCGTAGGTCTGTTATTCTTACAAAGGTTCAACCGTTTTCTAGCTATTGGGCTAGCCATGCAGCAGTTACTGCTGGACCTTGCACTAATGGCACGGCGGTTACAGATCTGCTGCAACAGCTCTTTTTTCAGCTCTCTATATATACTGGAGGACTCTCATTCAGTCATCTAATCTCCCCTTCATCCAGCCATCCACCTTAGCCACTTAGTCGCACCACGACTCGCACACATCTCTACAGCCACACTTCCTTACATGCCCACGCCCTCGCACCGAGGCCGTGCCCGAGCCCGAGCCCGAGCGCGCGCGCAAGTGCTATGCACTGGAACACGCAAGGTTCGTAGTCCTTGGACTAGGTAAGCAAACATTATAATACTCCACTGTTTTCATTTAGACCACAAAATCTTCTCTTCCCTTTTCCATGTGGGAATATTCTTAAAAACCCACAAAAAGGTATTTTTCAAACCTTTTTTATATATTATATTATTATTTTTTATTTTAAAATATATATTTATAAAATCAATATTTTGTAACAATCCCTCACTTGATTTTTTAAAAATATATTTTCTCGGTTAAACATTTTTGCCAGGATAATCAGCTTATATGCATAAAGAAAGATATCTTTCGATTTTAATATTTCTTTAGTGTAAGTATCTCCAAACTCTGTCGAAATAACTGGTAGTCATAGCATTGAACCAGCTATTCTTATATAACAGAGTCGGAGAAACCACACACATATTTGCTATGTGTTTGTTAGAGTTCTTACAATATTGTTTAGCACAATTAATGGTCATGTACTTATCCTAATTCGTGAACGATCCCAAGAGAAAACCCCTAACTCTCATGAGAGACGGCATCATCTCTACGTTCATATAAGTGAAATCCTTCCAGTGTCTCCTTTGCTATAAGACACTTGTCCTATAGACTGAATTTCATTAAGAGTTCTAAGACTCAACCCACTTTCGTAACGCTTAGCACTTATCTATTATGGATGAGGTTTTATAATTTAATGCTGAAAACTTTCCATATATTAGTGACTTATTTTTACCCATTGAACCCAAAATTAGATATTTTCTGACTTTAGGTTGGGTTACCATCACTAGTAGAACTTTGGTTGAAGAGTCTTAACTCGATTACTCTAAATGTAGCCTTTACTACCTCTCTCGGTAGAGGTTTAGTGAAAGGATTTGGCAGGTTATTGCTTGATTTCATATAGGAAATAACAATGATTCCATCTTGAATCAATTGTCTGACATAATCATGTCGAAGACTAATATGTCTAAACTTACCATTATAAGTGCCGCTATACGCTCTAGCTAATGTGGCTTCACTATCACAGTATAGTGATACAGCTGATATATGCTTTACACAAAGAGATTTTTAATAAAAGATACCTTAGCCACTCAGCCTCTTTACCTGTTGCAGCCAGGGCTATGAATTTAGACTCCATAGTCGAGTGCGTTATGCAAGTCTGTTTTTTGGATTTCCAAGATACAGCTGCACCTCTTAGGGTGAATACCCACCCTGTAGTAGACTTATTGTCCCCTGCACTCGATATCCAGTTCGCATCGGTATACCCTTCCAATACGGTAGGAAACTCTGAATAAAATAGCCATAAGTCTTTAATTTCTTTTAAGTGATCAAGAACTCTACTGATTGCATTCCAGTGTTCAGAATTGGAGTTACTAGTAAACCTACTGAGTTTACTCATAACATATGCGATATCATGTCTAGTGCATTACATAGCATACATAAGACTCCCTATAGCACTCACATATTCTAATTGTGCAACTGTTCTTTCAGTATTTTCTTTTAACTTAATACTTGGATCAAATAGGGTTTTTGCTTCCTTTATATTTAGATGGTTGAACTTGTTTAGTATCTTCTCAATATAATGAGATTGACACAAAGCATAACCCCCACAATGTTTTTTAACTTTGATACTTAGGATGGTATTAACTTGTCTAAGATTCTTCATTTTGAATACGGAAGATAGAAACTTATTTGTTTCAGTCACACCTTCCATTTTATTACTTATTATTAACATGTCATCAACATACAGACAAATAATAACGATACAACTACCATCTATTGTGCACAAGATCTAATACTCGAGACGATCTTTCAACACTTGGAAAAGGTTTCTTCATTATTTTGAATCGTATGCACACTTCATATTTATCGGTTTCATTATCTGTGTATGAGATTAAACCATTTTTAGCCATGAACTTCAAGGTACTATACCCTACATGGGCTAGTCTATCATGCCACAGTCCAGTGGATTCAACTATATATGCAAAAGTGCTACTTTTATTCAGAGAAAACTTAACCATCCCGTTACAAACATATCCATTTCTGACAAAATTCTCATTCTTTGATAGAATCAGTTTTCCTGACTCATACACCACCCTTATGCCTGGTTTGCCTAGAAGATCCCAGAAACAAAGTTTTACCTCATGTCTAGGACATGCAGTACATTAGTTAGAATCACTTTCTTTTCAGAGGTGAATATCAGTTCGACAGTTCCTTTGCCAACGACCTTCGATCGGACTTTATTACCCATTTGAACTTCTTGACCATCGATCAATTCATCATAGGTTTTGAAGGCTGATTTGTCGTAGCACACATGTATTGTAACGGCAGTATCATACCACCAACCTGAAACTTTTGCCTTAGATGATATTCACCTCAATGATCATAGCCACAATATCGCATTCTTCTACTACACTTGCCTCTTTTTTAGATTTGCGATATCGACATACTCGAGAATAGTGCCCAGTTTTCCCACAGACATGGCATGGGCCTTTGAACTTTTCGTTCTTCTTTTGGGCGTTTTTCTTGAATTTCCCTTTATTGGCTTTCAGGGAATCGTCCTTCTCAGGATTCTTGTTATTAGTGTTCTCTACTGCATGTGCTTTGGACGAGGTATTCCCATTATCATTTTTTTTATGCATTTAACTTATAATAAGCATAACCACAAGATTACCCAATTTACAAAGGCAACATCATCATCATCATCACATATCCACTAATAGAATCATTTCAGTACAATGCTAAAAAGGAAATACATAAATCGAAAATCAAGCTTCAGAAGACCACTGCACGCTCCAAGCTCAACACTGCTGCAACCGAACATCACCTGCACGCATCTATCGTGCATAAGCTTATAGAAAGCTTAGAGGGTGGTGTAAGTGTGTGCACAAGGTAAGTGCCAAGTATTCAATACAATGCCATAGTCATACAATACCGAAAATATACTGGTAATCCATGAAACGTACAATGTCGGAATAAGCAGAAATACTGACAAGATCATGAATTATCAGAGTAAGCCGAAATACTGACAAGTCCAAGAGTCATACATTATCAGAGTACGCAATACAGATCAGCTATGCAAAAAGTCATAAAGGGTCAAATATCAGGTGTCAAGAATGCGATGCAATATACAATTCCTGATGAGTTCACGAATAGCGTCAGCCGTATCTAGACCATATAAATGCAGAAACACAGTAACCCAAAATGTCATATGCCACAGATGAAATGCAATATGCGGTGCGAATGGAATAACCATGCTGGAGTGTGAAGTCGGGATGATAGTACGTAGTATCGCAGGCTATGGAATCCATCACAAGGGACTTCTATCCAAACCAGTCTCATACCTAAATTTGGATAGTCAGACTCGATGTGGTAAACTTCTGATCTCAGGTTAGTCGCGCGCCCCAACCGAAATCCTGGCCATTGCGGAGGTACACATAACAAATAGTTGCGCACCACTAGCCCGAGTGGATAGTGAATGAATGAATGAATGAGTATACAATTCTTGCTCAATAAGTCCACATATCAGTACGGTTCCTCTCTGAAAAAATCACCGAGGTCTATTACACTCCAAACCAGATTGCCACCCCATTGTGCCAACAAGGTGAGTGGAAGAGATCTCACTATCCGCCTGCCAATATCGGGCTCGGCTCGTCGATAGCGAACCCATTCCTCGAGCTGGTCAGACTCAGCCTAGCATTGCCCCTTTCTCTCGGGCAGGTAAGGCCGTACCCCCTTCCAGCCGACTACGACACAGTGAGAGACGTGACCTAACGGTATACGGCCCTCATGCGCTCATGCATCCACTCGATCTAGACGTTGGAGCAACCTCTGGAACCAAGAGGATTTAGGAACTTTCACCTAGGGATATCTATAGCACCCCATGTAGAACAGATTTCCGGTGTCCCGTCTGGCCATCCATAATATGCCTGTGGAGGCTACAACTCTGAAGTCGCTAGGGCACACAATGCAAGATACATGAGTAATACAATCCAGTCATGTATCAACCCTGCACATACTATGCGCTCATGTGAGATAACCTCCACCTATCGGGGTGTCTCATAACAATCTGCCGAATGAAATATGCAATGGTCAACCATATCTCATAACAAACATGCAGATGATGCGTATGGGCATGTATCATGATGTTATGCAGTCACATACTCATAATCGGTATCAATGACCGGCATCGACAATCGATCTCAACAATGTGGACATTTAACCAGCATGGCCCTCAAGGAATGCCCCACATAAAGCCTAATATATAGTAGACTCATGGCCTTACACAAGGACCTAATATACAACATCATGAGCCTTACTCAAGGGCCACATATACACAACAGGTGGGCCCTGCTCATGGGCTTCCAATACATGAAATGTAGCCCCTACACATGGGTCACGAATACATCAAATGCATCATACATCATGGGCCTAATACATATCACAACGGCCTTGCCCATAGGCCACGAATACACCACAATGGGCATTGCCCATGGGCCATGAATACATCACAGTAGGCCTCAACTACGGTTCGCATATACATCATATAGATCTCGACAATCGAAATCAACACTCGGAAACGGCCTCAACAATCGGAGTCGGCCTATACAATCGACCTCGACAATCGGAATCGGCTTCGATACTCAGCCTCGACAATCGGGATCGATCGATAATCAGAATTGGTAAATCAGTCACGACAATCGGATCGATCGATAATCAGAAGCGACAAATCGGTCACGACAATCGGGTCGATCAATAATCAGAATCGGCAAATCAGTCACGACAATCGGATCGATCGATAATCAGATTCGGCAAATCGGTCACGACAATCGGGTCAATCGATAATCAGAATCGGCAAATCAATCACGACAATCGGGATCGATCGATAATCAAAGTCGGCAAATCGGTCACGACAATTGGATCGATCGATAATCAGAATCGGCAAATCGGTCACGACAATCGGGATCGATCGATAATCAGAATCGGTAAATTGATCACGTCAATCGGAATCGGCAATCGATCACGATAATCAGAATTGATCGATAATTAGAACCGACAAATTGGTCATGTCAATCGGGATCGATCGATAATCAGAATCGACAAATCGATCACGTCAATCGAAATCGACAATCGGTCACGATAATCGAAATCGATCGATAATAAGAATTGGCAAATCGGTCACGACAATCGGGTCAATCGATAATCAGAATCGGCAAATCAATCACGACAATTGGGATCGATCGATAATCAAAGTCGGCAAATCGGTCACGACAATCGGATCGATTGATAATCAGAATTGGCAAATTGGTCACGACAATCGGGTCAATCGATAATCAGAATCGGTAAATCGATCACGTCAATCGAAATCGTCAATCGGTCACAATAATCGAAATCGATCGATAATCAGAATCGATAAATTAATCACGTCAATCGAAATTGACAATCGTTCACGATAATCGGAATCGATCGATAATCAGAATCGGCAAATAGGTCCATCAATTGGGATCGACAATCAGTCATGATAATCGGCCTCGATAATCGGTCGAACAAAGCCTAAGGGAAGGTCATAATGTGGACATTAAACCATCATTGCCCATCAATGTGACCATTTAACCAACATCACTCTTAAGCAGTGGCCCTTATAGAGTTGAACATAAATTGGGCCCACGGCCTCATATAAAGGCTTAATATACAACACAATGGGCCTTACTTAAGGGCCTTATATACACAACAGGTGGGCCCTGCACATGGGTCTCATATACATCAAATGGGCCCTGCACATGGGCCTAATACATATCACAATGGGCCTTGCTCATAGGCCACGAATGCATCACAATGGGCCTTGCCCATGGGCCTCATATTCACGCAGGTGGGCCCCTTCATATGAAATTAATAGATAAATCAAGGTGGACTAGACAGGATAGCCTGGATGTGACATGTATACAAGTAAGGTGGCCCCACCCCTCACACGTGCAATACGCGTGGGGTAGGCCCACAACTGCCAAACAGATGGACGCCGAGGATTAAAAAAAATACATCTGCTAAGGGTACCACCATCCAGCAGTTGCTGGACGGTGCAAGATAAGACTCAAACGTCAAGGTGGTGCCCATCGTCGGATGCATGGACAAGTGGAACACGTACATCAAAGGTGGGGTCCACGACCGTGTCCAGGGATGGACGATGTGGATACGATGAATACATCAAGGTGGTCGCCACCGTCCATACCACTGGACGGTGTAGATATACAATACATACATTGAATGTGGAGTCCACAACACCGTCCAAAGGTGGTCCGGCACCGTCCAAACATTATGGACGGTGTGGATCAAAACACATACATTATAGCTGGTGTCCACAGCGCCATCCAACCTGTCTAGCACTGTCCAAACATTAGACAGTGTGGATTAAAACACATACATCAAAACAGGGCTCCACAGCACCGTGTACGGTGCAGATTAATCACATAGTTTACGTTGGGTCCACGTCCACACAGTTGGGCAACTTAGATAAACAAATGGATGGTGTGGAGGACACACGATCAAGGTGGGTCCCACAGCACCGTCCAGACGCTGTCAGAACAGATGGACGGTGTGGGGTTTCACGCGTGCAGGGTGGAACCTTGATCCGGACGGTGTGAGTAACCCCATGCATTAAGGTGGATCCCACATGGATGGGCCACCATCGTATATTTCATATAATATATTATATTATTATAATATTTGAATAATATATTTTTATAATATTTAGGAAAGCAGCGTCCAACAACCACCGTCTAATGGACTGGACGGTGTGGACAGTGTATCATGGTGCGTCCCACCTGGACGGACGGTGGGATGAATCACTTACATGTGTGGGTCCCACATGGCAGGTGAGTCCACACGTGTGGGAGCCACCAGCAAAATGGATGGACGATCGTGGATAAAACACGCATGTCAAGGTGGTTTCCATCAAAGATTAACTTCATTTACACCACACGTGCACAATCAAGTGGGGCCCACAATCTGAACGGTGTGTGCTCCACCTGATATTTGATTCCGACTCGTTCTTTATGGGTGGACGGTGTGGATCAAGACCCATACGCGTCAGGTGGGTCCCACGGAACTTAATGACGTCTCTGGTATGAGGCGCACCAGCCAATCCACTTCCAGGTGGGTCCACACATGTGGCCCACCAGAGATTCGAATATGTCATGTTCCCTGGCACATGGCCAGGGAGTGGATGAATGACGTGATACACTCCATCATGATGGGGTCTACGATCTCGTCCAGCACTGATGGACGCTGTGCACATGTCACAAGTACGGTGGGTCCCAAACATGTGGACGGTGTGGATCCACACGATCATCAGGTGGGCCGCAATCGGAGAGAGAGAGAGAGAGAGAGAGAGAGAGAGAGAGAGAGAGAGAGGGAGGGACCCCGCCACTATGGGCCCTCCCTATACGTTGCATACATCAAGTGGGTCCCAAATCATGTGGACCCTACATCAAAATCAAAGGAAATAAACACCCACCTTACTTCTTCTTGGATCAATGGCACGCTAAGCTCCTCAGCTACCACTTTAATGGAGGATGATGGTGATTGGACAGTGGAGATGGAAGATAGGGAGGTGGGCCACACCAAGCTTCTCTCCCATGGAGAGCTTGGACATCCACTCCCATGGGAGTTGCTTGGGATGGAGTGAAAAAAATGAGAGAGAAAGGAGTGGTGATGGGATGAGGGAGCATGGTGCTTGTTGACTTTTGGGTGAAAAAGGAATGGGTGTCATGCCTTGTTGGTGAAAAAGGGATGGCTAGGTAAGGTTGTGTACTTAGACTTTGATTGATGGATTGATGTGACGTTTAGGGTAGAGATTCTCTTGGAAATTGCAACGCGCGGTGTTTTTCTTGAACTGAACGCGGGCCCACATCTCCTGGTCAGGGTACCGCATCAGCGTGTAAGACGCGGCATTGGAACCGCGGTGACTGCGCGGTCGCACTGATACAAGTCTCGGGTCAAGCCGACTCAAATATACGGGACACATCTTAGGGTCGCGCAAACGCCGATAACCAATTGTGGGTCACCGAAATTCAACCGGGATGACCGTAGAAGCCTATAGAACAGTACGTGCTAGGATACGGGTCTTACAGCTCTCCCCACCAAATAAAAATTTCATCCTCAAAATTTTTAAAATCGATAAGGAAAGAGAAAACATCATCAAGTATATATGTCAAGGCTCAATTAATCTACAAAAGGGTGAAGATAGCATTCTCTAATCTCAACCTCGCCCTCCCAAGATACATCATCAATACTATGGTGACCCTACTAATCTTCGAACTGATCAGAGGCGATCGAAACTGGAATATTATGCGGCCTCACAATCTCAATGGTAGGGGGGTTATATCAGAAAATCTCTAAGTTATTCGAACTTGGGGATCTAATCATTCTAAGTTTTCAACAATCATAGAGTGCAGGGTGGGTATCAGTAGATATGTGATGTTATCTTCAGGTATTCCTAACTTATGTTCTGATACCAACTTCTGTCATGCCCCAAACCCAAAAATCGGATTCATAGGAATCCCGATCACCGAATCCGGTGCCAACAGCCTCTGTAGTACCCCATTCTCGGTTCCTAGCGTTCATATGCTAGATTCCGATTCTGGGATCCTATAAGGAGAATTTTTTTGTGTACATTTAACTCATAATAAGCATAACCATAAGATTACCCAATACACAAAGGCAACATCATCATCATCACATATCCACTAATAGAATCATTTCAGTACAATGCTAAAAAGAAAATATATAAATCGAAAATCAAGCTTCAGAAGACCACTACACGCTCCAAGCTCAACACTGCTGCAACTTAACATCACTTGCATGCATCTATTGTGCATAAGCTTATAGAAAGCTTAGAGGGTGGTGTAAGTGTGTGCACAAGGTAAGTGCCAAGTATTCAATACAATGCCATAGTCATACAATACCGAAAATATACTGGTAATCCATGAAACGTACAATGTCGGAATAAGCAGAAATACTGACAAGATCATGAATTATCAGAGTAAGCTGAAATACTGACAAGTCCAAGAGTCGTATATTATCAGAGTACGCAATACAGATCAGCTATACAAAAAGTCATAGAGGGTCAAATATCAGGTGTCAAGAATGCGATGCAATATATAATTCCTGATGAGTTCACGAATAACGTCAGCCGTATCTAGACCATATAAATACAGAAACACAGTAACCCAAAATGTCATATGCCACAGATGAAATGCAATATGCGGTACGAATGGAATAACCATGCTGGAGTGTGAAGTCGGGATGATAGTACGTAGTATCGCAGGTTATGAAATCCATCACAAAGGACTTCTATCCAAACCAGTCCCATACCTAAATGTGGATAGTCAGACTCGATGTGGTAAACTCCTGATCTCAGGTTAGTCGCGTACCCCAACCGAAATCCTGGCCATTGGGGAGGTACACATAACAAATAGTTACGCACCACCAGCCCGAGTGGATAGTGAATGAATGAATGAATGAGTATGTAATTCCTGCTCAATAAGTCCACATATCAGTACGATTCCTCTCTGAAAAAATCACCGGGGTCTATTACACTCCAAACCAGATTGCCGCCCCATCGCGTGCAACAAGGTGAGTGGAAGAGATTTCACTATTCGCCTGCTAATATCGGGCTCGACTCGTCAATAGCGAACCCATTCCTGGAGCTGGTCAGACTCAGCCTAGCATTGCCGCCTCCTCTCGGGCAGGTAAGGCCGTACCCCCTTCCAACCGACCACGACACAGTGGGAGACGCGGCCTAATGGTATACGACCCTCATGCGCTCATGTATCCACTCGGTCTAACGGTATACGACTTCGATTCCCCTCTCCATGGCTTTGGTCGTGGGGTCACTATTAAGCATGTGCCCATCCATTCCTTTCAAGCTTGATCTTACCCTTATAGGCATAAGCTCGTGAAGCTTAACAACTGAGTTTGATTCCCTACCTGTGGATTACCTAATGCATGTGGTTAGCTGGTGGTTAGGTGCATCCACACAAAATGGTCTCTCCTTAAAGGTGTGAGGACACCCTGTTGTTGTTAAAAAAATTCCCTAAACTCGTCACGAGTTTGGGCGAATGGCTTTGGTCATGGGTTTGCTTCTCACAGACATGAGTAAGATTCCCCTCTCCATGGATTACCTAGTCACGAGTTCGGGAGCTTTGGTCGTGGGTTTGCTCCCCACAGACACAAGTTTGATTCCCCTCGTTGATTACCCAGTCACAAGTTTGGGAGCTTTAGTCGTGGGTTTGCTCCCCACAGATACGAGTTCGATTTCCCTCATCGTGGATTACTTGTCATAAGATTGGGCAAACGCCTTTGGTCATGGGTTTGCTCCCTATAGACATAAGTTCGATTCTCCTCCTTGTGGATTACTTGTCACGAGTTTGGGTGTATGGCTTTGGTCATGAGTTTGCTCCCTACAGATACATGTTTGATTCCCCTCCCCATGGATTACTGGTCACGAGTTTGGGCAAATAACTTTTGTCATGGGTTTGCTCCCCATGGACATGAGTTCGATTCCCTTCCTCGTTGATTACTCGATGCACATGGTTGGCAGGTGATGCGTGCATCTGCAGGGAAATAGTCTCACCTTAAAGGGGTAGGGACACCCCGTTGTTATATATATAAACCCAAAACCTGTCACGAGTTTGGGCGAATGGCTTTGGTCATGGGTTTGCTCCCTACATACATGAGTTCGATTCCCCTCCTTGTGGATTACCTGTCACGAGTTTGAGAAAACTCCTTTGGTCATGGGTTAGCAACATACAAACATGAGTTCGATTCCCCTCCATGAGTTTGGGTGTACGGCTTTAGTCATGGGTTTGCTCCCAAAAGACCCGAGTTAGATTCCCCTCCCCATGGATTACCCAATGCACGTGGTTAGTGGGTGATTGCGTGCATCCGCAGGGAATAGTCTCACCTTAAGGGGGCAAGGACACTATGCCATTATTTTAAAAAAAATCTCAAATTTACAAGTACGGTGTTTGTTATTATTACGGAAATAATCACTGGAGAAGATCACGACAAATTAAGTGTAACTGCACCTTGATTCATGGCCACAAAATTATTTACTTTCCATGTATATCTCATTAATACATTTTCTCGTTTATAGTTTCCTATAAATCCGATTCTATAGACATTAGACAGCTGTAAACAGATCCTCAACAATTGTACAGTTACTGATATAAATATACATCATCTCTCACTGCATTCGACACGAGAGTTTCCAGCATTCTTGTTATCTTTTATGGTATCAGAGCCTAACATAACCTCCGTTTCTTTCCCGCTCCACCAATATGGCCTCATCTCCTTCGAACTCAGTTACTCCCATAAACATCCATAGCCTCGTCATAGTTAAACGCACCAAGGACAATTACCTTCTTTGGAAAACTCCTATCGTCCCCTACCTACGTGGTTAGCGCCTGTTTGGGTTCGTTGATGGAACCATCTCTAGTCCTAGCCCCACCATTCCCAATCTTGAAGCAGCAACCTCCCAAACCGCTCCCACTGAAATACCAAATCCCAAATACATTACCTGGTATGATCAAGATTAGGTTGTTCTAAGTGCCCTGGTTTCCTCCTTATCCGAGAATATCCTAGCACAAATGGTCGGCCTCACAACTTCAAAAGAAGTTTGGGTCACCCTTGAGAGAATGTTCACCTCTCACTCTTCCGCCGCGCCATACAAACTCGACAATTTTTGGTCTTCACCAAGAAAGGTAACTTGTCAATTCCGAGTACTTTCAAAAAATGAAATCATTCTCGAACAACTTGGCTGCCATCGGACAGCCCCTTTAATACCATGAATTTACAGCTTACCTTCTTGGTGGTCTTGATACTTCTTATGATGCTATTGTTACGTTCATTTCCACTCAAATCGACAAAATGACTTCGGAATATATGTTTAACCATCTTCTTGCGTTTGAGTTATGCCTTGAGCAGCGACAAACTGCTGTTGACACCTCTGTTGGCTCGGTGAACGTGGCCACACGAAATGACTCCAGGTCACGCGATGGAAAACATCCACAAAAGTAACGCTCTTCTCCAAACCAATCCTATGGTTCCAACTCCGTCAACAGAGGAAGGGGACGTGGAAATAGAGGAAGAGGTGGTCCGCCTCAAAACTACTCCTCCTACCCGAGACCACAATGCCAAGTTTGTAGAAGAAATGTCTACACAGCCATCCAATGTTATTACAGGTTCAATCATGCCTAACAAGGCACTCCTAATATGGCGACTTATGTGGCATCTCCCTCACTACAACATGATACCAACTGGTATCTGGATACTGGCTTAACAAACCATCTCACCAAAGACTTCTGCAACTTGACTGTGCAATCAAAACCTTATCTTGGCAACGACCAGATTCATGTCGGCGATGGGGCAGGTTTACCTATGAAAAACATTGGTTCCACTACCCTTTCAACCCCAACAAATTCCTTTATTTTAAATAAGTTGTTGCATGTACTCAATTTAAGAAGAACTTGATTTCCGTGAGCCAGTTTACGAGTGATAATAATGTTTATCTTGCTTCTTCCTTTTTGGTGAAGGATGAGGCAACGGGGAGAGTTCTTCTGCGCGGCAAACCTAAAGACGGCCTCTACCTTTTTCCGACCTCCATGTCACCAACAAACCATCCTCAAACATACCTATCTCAACGAGCGCCACTTGATGTCTAGCACTATCGGATGGGACATCCTTCCCATCAAACTGTCCACCATCTTGTTTCCAAGTTCTCTTTACCTACTTCGTCTAATAAAATTTCGGGTGTATGTACAGCTTGTCAACAAGGAAAGAGCTATCGCCTTCCGTTTTCTAGTTCTCAATCAATTTCTAATCATCCTCTTGAATTAATTTTCTCAAATGTTTGGGGTCCTTCTCCTATTATGTCATCCAATGGAAATAAATATTATGTTTCATTTGTTGATCATTTTAGCAAATTTACATAGTTATTTCCAATCCTAAGCAAATCTAATGTCATGTAAATTTTTTGCTCATTTCAAAAACTTGTTAAACACTAATTTAATTGTAAGATTAAATCTATGCAAACTAATTGGGGTGGAGAGTGTCGCTCTCTTCACACCTATTTTGCAAATATTGGCATTCAACATTGAATCCCATGCCCCCATACGTCCCAACAAAATGGGTCCGTTGAACGGAAACACTGTCACATCGTTGAAACGGGCCTCTCACTCTTATCCCATGGTCGTGTTCCTCACACCTATTGGGATGACGCTTTTCTTATGGCCACATATCTCATTAATCGGCTTCCCTTCACTCCTCTTAGCATTTCACCATTTGAAAAACTTTACAAACATGCTCCAGGTTTTTCATCACTAAAAATATTTGGGTGTGCTTGTTTTCCTTTTCTTCGCGCTTTCAATCGCCACAAACTTGACTCCAAATCCAAACGCTGCATCTTCATTGGCTATAACAACTCACACCATGGGTTCAAGTGCCTTAATACTTCCACTGGCAAGGTATTTGTTTCCCGGCATGTGATCTTTGATGAAGGGTCATTCCCTTTTCCAAGCCCAGACGCAAACCTAGCTCGGCCTCAATCTAGCCCACATACAACTCTCCCGTTTTCTCTCTTAAGAAACGACATAACTCAAAGCCCACCTCTACCCCTGTCACCACAAACCAACCTGTCCCATGCCACAAACTCATTTACCCCAACGACACCGTTTCCTAATACTCACCCAATATCTTCATCTTCCTCGTTACCTCCTTCTCGTTCTTCAAACATTTCACCACCCGAAACAAATTCATCTACTCCACCCAACGCCTCTGCTCTCACCACACAACCAACCTAACCACCAACTACTGCCGAAGAACTCCTTAAGCACTGTCCTCATCGAATGGTAACACGATCTCAAAACAATATCATGAAACCAAAGAAGATCACGGATGGAACCGTTCGGTATCCACTGCCACAAACATTTCTTGTTTCAGGTAAAGTTCCATAATCGCTGACCTGTTATATAGAAGTTTCCAAGCATAGTGAATGGCATGCAGCCATGGATGAAGAATTCACTACGCTAATGAGGAATGGAATGTGGTTCTTAGTTCCTGCCAAACCTGGTCTCAATGTCGTCGGGTCCATATGGATTTTCAAATCCAAGCACAAGTCCGATGGTTCTCTTGAATGGAGAAAGGCAAGATTGGTTGCCAAAGGCCATCACCAACAACAAGGAATTGACTTCGATGACACGTTCAACACCGTGGTAAAGCCCACCACCATTCGAATCATGCTAAGTTATGCTGTCTCAAACCAGTGGCCGATCCATCAAATTGATATAAAAAATGCATTCCTTCAAGGCAACTTGACTAAAGAGGTTTACATGTAACAACCTCTTGACTATGTGCATCCCAGCTTCCCAAATCATATTTGTCGTCTACAAAAGGCCTTATATGGACTGAAACAGGCTCCACGAGCCTAGTACCATTGACTACAAGAGCATCTACTCTCTCTCGGCTTTGTAAACTCATGCTCCGATACATCTCTCTTCATTTGTAGATAGGGTTCAACTTAATTATTT
Organism: Magnolia sinica; assembly: GCF_029962835.1. Classification (NCBI taxonomy): domain Eukaryota; kingdom Viridiplantae; phylum Streptophyta; class Magnoliopsida; order Magnoliales; family Magnoliaceae; genus Magnolia; species Magnolia sinica. The sequence continues at coordinate 8,608 of NC_080573.1, read as the reverse complement.
CTCCTTGTATATGTTGACGATATACTGATCACTGGGTCGAGTCCACTGGTCATCTCACAACTGATCACAAACCTAAGTCAAAAATTTGCTGTAAAAGACCTCGGGCACCTAAAATATTTTCTGGGCATTGAAGCACATCAAATAGCCAAAGGTCTTCTCCTTTTGCAAAGCCAGTACATCTACAATCTTCTTCAACGGACAAAAATGCTGGATGCCAAACCCATTTCTTCTCCAATGTCCTCTTCTCAGAAATTATCATTGTTCTTGGGTGCCACTTATTCAGATCCTTCAAATTGCCGCAGTGTAGTGGGGGCGTTACAATATCTGTCACTGACTCAGCAAGATATCTCTTTTGCAGTCAATAAGGTCTGCCAATTCATGCACAAACCCACCGAAGAACGCTGGACAACTGTCAAAAGGATCCTTCGGTATCTAAAGTTTTCAATCAATTTTGGACTTCTTATTCGGCCAAGCACGTCCACCTAGCTATCTATCTACTCCAATGCCGACTGGGCAGGTTGCTTGGATGATCGAAAGTCCACCTCGGGTTTCTGCATTTATTTTGGTGTCAACTTAGTCTCATGGAGCTCTAAGAAACAACCAATTGTGGCATGTTCAAGCATTGAAGCAGAGTATCGTGCGGTTGCTCATGCCACAGCCAAGTCACTTAGGATACAATCCTTTATGCGTGAAATTGGTATTGTTTTAGCCCAATGTCCAATCCTATGGTGTGACAACATCGGCGCTACATATCTCTTGGCAAATCCGGTGTTCCACGTGCGAACTAAACACGTGGAGATTGACTACCATTTTGTCTGAGAAAAAGTTCAACAAAAAACTTTGGAAGTTCACTTCATCACCAGTAAAGACCAACTCGTTGATGGTCTCACTAAACCGATAGTGTCAACAAGATTTGCAGTTACACTTGATTTGTCGTGATCTTCTACAGTGATTATTTCCGTAATATGCCTCTTCAATGCCTTCAACAACGATAGCGTCTTCTATTGCTCCTCCTTTCTTGATGTAGAAAAGCTTATGAAATGACAATTTTGCATGTACAGGTATTTCAAATTGATTTTATTTTTCATTTCCCTTAAGGACTTGATGGATCTGATGAGGAATCAGATTCCTATGCCAGGAAAGAAAGTTGGCCGTTGCAGAATACGTTGCTGTAAAATCTCATGAGCCCCGTTTGTGCAGACTGGGTTGTTAAATTTTTATGCAAAATGCCAAGTGATTAGGTGTGCACGTGGGGTGTTCGATGAAATTCCTAAGAGGCATTCAATCGCTTGGAGTGCACGTGTTTCGATCATTATATTCAGTAAGTGTACTGAATAACTCCTATTGCTTGGTGGAAAAGTGACCCTATTAAAAATGCTTTTGGTTTTCTTGATTCAACAAATGCTTATAGTCATGGATGTGCAATTTGGCCATAAATGCTAAGCCATTTGCAATTTCAGTGCATCATATATGATTGCTTTATTTTTGCATTTGGTTTCATTTTGACTTGATTCATGATTTCTCTTGCTCAGTGTTAATAATTCATTGCTTTGAAGCATTGCTGGAAGGGCCCAAGATCCATTAAGGTTTAGGGTTTAGCGTTTAGGGTTTAGGGTTTAGGGTCTAAAACTCTAAACCCTAATCCCTAATCCCTAAACCCTAAAACCTACAACACTTAACCCTAAACCCTAAAACCCTAAACCATACCATCCAATTGATGGCGAGCCCTTGAACAGTTGAAATTTAAAACAATTGATTGTGTCTCATAATCCAATTGACAGTTGAATAAGGTCTATAATAGCAACAAGGTCCTGTGGTTGCAGATGATATAGTTTTAAATTGGCAAGTCATTGCGGGAAAGAAAAGAAAGCAAATGAAATAGATGGGTTCCTAGTCACAGTTACTGTCCATGAAACTACTATCATCAAATATGGGTTGCTATTGGCTATATCTAAATTACTAAGATCATTTAGTCGGTTGCCATTGCTTTAACTTTGCAGGGCCCAAGATCCATAAACTAAATCCTTAAACCATGCAACATGCCACCACATTGACAACAACAAAAATTTCCAACAATGCTTTAAAGCAATGAATTATTAACACTGAGCAAGAAAAATCATGAATCAAGTCAAAATGAAATCAAATACAAAAATAAAGCAATCATATATGATGCACTAAAATTGCAAATGGCTTAGCATTTATGGCCAAATTGCACATCCATGACTATAAGCATTTGTTGAATCAAGAAAACCAAAAGCATTTTTAATAGGGTCACTTTTCCACCGAGCAATAGGAGTTATTCAGTACACTTGCTGAATAAAATGATCGAAACATGTGCACTCCAAGCGATGGAATTCCTCTTAGGAATTTCATCGAACACCCCACGTGCATAACTAATCACTTGGCATTTTGCATAAAAATTTAACAGCCCAATCTGCACAAACGGGGCTCATGAGATTTTACAGCAACGTGTTCTGCTGTGGCCAGCTTTCTGTCCTGGCATAGGAATCTGATTCCTCATTAGATCCATCAAGTCCGTAAGGGAAATGAAAAATAAAATCAATTTGAAATACCTGTACATGCAAAATCGTCATTTCACAAGCTTTTCTACATCAAGAAAGGAGGACCAACAGAAGATGCTATCGTTGTTGAAGGCATTAAAGGGGCATATTACAGAAATAATCACTGCAGAAGATCATGACAAATCAAGTGTAACTGTAAATCTTGCTGACACGATCGGTTTAGTGAGACCATCAATGAGTTGGTCTTTACTAGAGATGAAGCGAACTTCCAAAGTTTTTTGTTGAACTTTTTCCTGGACAAAATGGAACTCAATCTCCACGTGTTTAGTTGGCACGTGGAACACCGGATTTGCCAAGAGATATGTAGCGCCGATGTTGCCACACCATAGGATTGGACATCGGGCTAAAATAATACCAATCTCACGCATCAAGGATTGTATCCCAAGTGACTAGGCTGTGGCATGAGCAACCGCACGATACACTGCTTCAGTGCTTGAACATGCCAGAGTTGGTTGTTTCTTAGAGCTCCATGAGACTAAGTTGACACCAAAATAAACGCAGAAACCCGATGTGAACTTTCAATCATCCAAGCAACCCGGCATTGTTCAAGCACCCTAGAAACCCAAGAACCTAGACCTTAGACCCTAAACCCTAAGCCCTAAAACCCGAAACCTAAACCTTAAAACCCTAAACCTATACCCTAAACCCTAAACCCTAAATCCTAAACCCTAAACCCTATACCCTATACCCTAAATCCCTAAAACCCTAAAACCTAGAAACCCAAAACCCTAAACCCTAAACCCTGAACCCTAAAACCCTAAACCCTAAACCCTAAACCCAAAAACCCTAAACCATAAACCCTAAACCCTACAACGCTAAACCCTAAACCCTAAACCCTAAACCATACCATCCAAATGATGGCGAGCCCTTGAACAGCTGAAATTTAAAACAATTGATTGTGGCTCATAATCCAATTGATAGTTAAATAAGGTCTATAATAGCAACAAGGCCCTGTGGTTGCAGATGATATAGTTTTAAATTGGCAGGGCATTGCGGGAAAGAAAAGAAAGCAAAGGAAATAGATGG